>NC_060267.1:72412841-72507285 GCF_021613505.1 Equus quagga | reverse complement strand
CCATTCAGCAAACTTGGACTTCCATTACACACGGTAGTGTCACACACACACACACAGAGAAAGAGAACATTCAGTCAGTAGCCATTCAGCAAACTTGGACTTCGAGCTTACTGAGTGCCAAGCTGTGTGGTGCGGAAGTGAGCTGGCCCCTTTCCCTGCCTGCCACATTCTGGCGAGGGACACAGACAAGAGGTCCTTGGAACAGAGAAGGTCGAGCCCTCCGCTCCATGAGCCTGGAGGAGGACTGCCTGACTGTCATCGATGAGATGAACAGGGTAGCAGAGGGAAGGGTGAACATGCAGTGGACACAGAGGGTGAGAGGGCTTTGCCAGGCGGAGGAGCGGCAGGGGTGATAACAGCCCCACCACGCAGGAGCCTCCCTCCCCGTCTCTGGGACAGGTGCTCTAGCGAGTAGGTGTGGCCCTCGGAGGTCCACTCCTAACCCCCTCCCATCATGAAAAGGGAGCATTTTATGGCGATGTGTTTTGCAGCAAGGAATCCGGAAAAGGTGGTTCTGGGCTTTATCTCAAGACTTGTTTCTCCTCTGGTCCTTGCAGCATACAATCAGGTAGATGGGTAATAAGAGGCGCAGGGCTGCGAGCTGAGGTTGACAGAGATGTGGTGACTGCTGGAGGACTCAGTGGACACTAAGGGGACTCTTGTGACTTCACTCTGATGCTTACCTGGAATGTCATCACATTGGTCACTGTGTGGACGCTCCTGAGCATTCCTCCCATTTCAGATGTACCTGGAGGGGAAGTGGGAGAGTATAAACACTGATAGAGGGAGATGTTACACTAAGAACAAGATTTAAAAACCCTTCCTTCCATTTGAAGGTTCATTACCATTTCCACGGACAGTCAGTCGGTTCTTCAGACAGTGTGTTAGGGGATAGCTCAGTGCACGCGGGAGGAAGCTGAGGCTCACAGGGGCCTTGCTCACTGCCGCACACCAGCTGAGCGGCAGAGCTGGGACTTGAACTCGGATCTTCTGCCTCCTTCCATTTCAGTTCAGAGAAGTGTGAAATGGCTCAAGAAGTCCCACAGGCCTCCCAGCAGCCTGTTCTGAATGCTGGGGGGTGGGCAGTGGGTTCCTGCCACGTGCAGATATTGGTGCGGAGTGGGGAGCTAGTAATAAAGGGGTCCCTGCAGTTGATTTAGACGAATCCCTGAGGAGCTCTGGAGTAGCTGGTGTAAATGGGTCTATGGGGCTTCGTTCTAAATGAGAAGGAGGGGAGCTCCCTCCCATAGGCGGGGAAGGCCCCCCCCCACCCCAGGGTGTGGTGTGAAGACTCGGAGCTCTGGACCCCACACCAGCCTGAGTTAGGATCCTGACTCCTCCTTGTTAGCGCCCCCTGAGGCCTGGGAAGGTGGTGGATGTGACACAGTCCAATGTGTGTTTTTTCCAACACCTCCAGACACTATCTACCCGGAGATAGCTTCAGATGCCGGAGCTCGAAGGCTCAGTCCCACAGGACTGTCCCCGCCCACTACACACACACACACACACACACTCGCACTCACACACTCTCACACTCTTTAGATGCCAATCTCAAGTCCAGGTTGTCACCTGTGCTTCTGACTGTCTGACTCTGCCCTATTCCCACGACCCCCTCTTTGGGTTTGATTAATTTGCTAGAACAGATCGCAGAACTCAGAGAAGCATTTTGCTCACTAGATTACCAGGTCATTCTAGAAGGATCTAAGTCAGGAACAGTCAGATGGAAGGGATGCATAGGGCAGGGTGTGTGTAGGGGTGCAGAGCTTCCATGTCCTCTCCAGGTGCGCCACTCTCCCCGTATCGCCACACGTCCGCCAACTCGGAAGCTCTCCGAACCTTGTCCTTTTGAGTTTCTATGGAGGCTTCGTTATACAGGCACAATTGACTAAATCATTGGCCATTGGTGATTGATTCAACCTGCAGCCCCTCTCCTTCCCAGAGGTTGGGGCGTGGGACTGAAAGAACCACATGACTGGTTCTGCTGGCAATCAGCCCCCATGCTTAGATGCTTTCCAAAAGTCACCTCATTAACATAAATTCAAGTGTGATCGAAAGGAGTTTGTTATGAATATCAAGACACCTTTACTGCTCTTATCGCTCAGGAAATTCCAAGGGTTTGGGGAGCTCTGTGCCAGAAACGGGGATAAAGACCAAATATATGTTTCGTACTATAAATCACACACAGTAAGCTCCAAAAGTGTTCATTCCCTTCCTTCTCTTTTCATCCTTTGGATACACTTCTCTCTCAGATTCATTTCAGCTCTAATTTAAACCCAAACTAGATGCTCTTTACAAGCCAAGAAAGTCTGTGGGTTCTGGAAAGCCAGTCGTGAGTTCCATCACTGAGACTTGAGCGAGTTTTTTGACCCTTTAAACCCCTGAGCTTCTCCTGGCCGCTGTGATTCACGTGTTTCTGTGTAGATTTGAGACAGTTGAATTCTACGACCAGCCTTATGTGTGTCATAGTTCCAGAACTGATGTAGAATTAAAACAGACAGGCTTTGCCAGATCATCCACATCTTGATTTATGGAAAGGGTTTTGCCAGGTGGACTTGGATGAGAAATTCAGATCAGAAACCATCTTTCTGACACCTGTTACGGTGTTTGAGTTACATGTCTTACCCTTTGAACTCGGAAATGCACCTGTTTCCAGTGATCGTTTAATGGTCTGTTAAGAGGGCTGGAGCCCTTGGCCTTGGCCTTGCCTGACAGGCACCCTGGCTATATTTAGCCAGGATGCAGGTGAGCATCAGTCGGGTCCTGCTGCTGCTGAATACAGGCCTCTATGCCGAGCGTAGGATATGATGTACTAAATGTCACGTTGGGCCTTAGCGCCCAGGTCTTCAAGTTCACAGGGTGGTCTTATGGGATAAAATACGAGCGATCAGAGTCTGGTCAGCTCCTGCAGTAAGAAGAAAGGTCATTTTGAACTGACTGGATACAATGTAGGTTTTATCATCTCTTGTTTTAGGATTGTGACTGAGTTTCTTATTGCCTCTGATGCAGGCACGCAAACCTGATCTAAACCCCACAGGGTCAAGGAGCTTCTCAAATAGAGCCATTTCTGATTCCTTTGCCCGCTGATCGAGCCCCAGCCTTTTCACAGGCCTCCATCCTGGCAGGTCCTGCTCTGGGCAGGGTCCACGGCTGGTGGCTGGGCGGGCCGGATGGAGGCCAACCCACATGGATAAGAGCTCCTTTAGCAGCGTGGCCAGAGGGAAAAGCAGTCTGCTGTCCAGTAGGAGCGTCTAGCCATGATCTGTCTGTGACCAGGCGTAGATATTTGGCCAATAAACCCCAAAATTGCTTGAGATTTTATAGAGCTCATACAGCTGTTTTCAGAAGGAGTTCTGGATGTTTCAGGATCCCCAAGATCATTAAGACATATTCCTGGGTAGGAGAGGATGCAGAAAACTTCAGCACTAAATATTTAATGGGCACACTGGGGGCCTTTAAAAAACACTAATGCTCTGAGCTTCTGTTTGATGGATCTTGGCTGGGACCTTGTGTTCCTGATTGTGATGTGTGTGCGACCAGGGCTGGAAACCACAGCTAAGGAAACAACGCAGATTGGACTTGGGTCAAGATGAGAGTTTGACAGTAGAGGGAGAGGAATGGTGAGTGGAAACCTGTTCTATTCAGAGTATGATAGGGAGACTTCAGAAAGGAAGGAAATGGGACAAGCTCCTTTGAGCTTCGAGCCTCTGGGACTAGCAAGATTAGAAGGCTGGTTGCAGGGAGAGCTTCTTTGCTCGGTGATGGTGAATTCATGTGAAAGTGAGAAGAACAGGTTTAGTCACAGCCATTGGCGTGATAATCTGACTTTGGCAGGAAAGTAAATATTATGCTTTTATCAAGTCCGTATTTGTCCTCCTCCCAGGGGGTAGCTTGGTAGAGGGCAGTAGTGAGACCTAATTCTGATGAGGCAAACTGATCCTCCAAAACTGCCCAATCAGGGGCCCGCCTGGTGGTGGAGTGATTAAGTTTGCACACTCTGCTTTGGGGGCCCAGGGTTCGCAGGTTTGGATCCCAGGCACAGACCTACATACGCTTCGTCAAGCCATGCTGTGGCTGCGTCCCACATAAATAGAGGAGGAATGGCACAGACCTTAGCTCAGGGCCAATCTTCCTCACCAACAAACAAACAAACAACTGCCCAGTTGGCAATTGATGAATGAACATTGAAAGTGACAACTCACTCCCATGAAAATAATACTCTCATTAAAAGTAAAAGGTTTGGCAGAGAAGTGAAAAGGAAAAAAGTAGACAGCATTCACAGGCCCACATTCAAAAATAACTGCTGTAAATCCTTCTGGACATATCTTGATAGAAAATAATAATTTTATATAAGTGGGATGCTACCTGGTTTTTTTTCATCTAACATTGTGCTTCGGACCTCTTGCCACATCAACAAATACAGGCCTACATCAGTTTTAAAGGCTGAATAGTATTTCATTATACGGATGAGCCATTTTTTTAATTCGTCTTTGTTGATGGACATTTAGGTCATTTCCAATTCAAAGCTATTCACAATGCAATGAAAGCACCCTGGACATGTGCCCTAGAGATACGCTTCCGACCGGTGATCGGCTGCTTTTATCCTGCGGTTGCTTCTCGGGGAGCGGAGATGACAAAAGCCCATGTTCCCCCTTGCACTCCTCACAGCTTATTGTATTATAATTCATCTGTTATTTGCTTTTGTGTTTCCTTATCCCCCTCCTCCCGCCCGGTCATAATAGGCTCTTTGGTGAGGCGTAGAATGCACTGTGCTAATTGAGCCCCGCCCTTTCTCATTATTAGAATGTGCAGAGTTTGGATCCTTCTGAAAGGATACTGACAGTCAGCAGAATGGCCTCTGATTCTGAACAGCTAGTGAGATACAACCCTCTGGCTCTGTTATTCCCACTCTTCTTCTAACAGTGAAGTCCAACGTGTATCGAGTTTACATAAAGTGATGGGAGAAGTCCTTCTTTGCCTCGTTTAGAAAAATAATGTATTTAACATTTATTTATTTTGCACAAATCTAATGAGGGCTTGCTGGGTGCCACGCTCTGTGCTCAGCACAGGAACCACAGAAATGACTAAGAGCCAGGTCTCTGCCCTCCCAGGGCCTGTGTTCACACAGAGTGGCGCACAGCGTACTGTTCTAGATGTCGTTTTCCAGGGAAGTTAAGCTGCTGAGGCTCGTCAGGATTGTAGAGTCAACAGATTTGACATTATAGGGGAACTTTTAGATGAAGAAAATGGTTTTGTAATTTCCTTGGATGGATAAGACTGAAGTGGTTCTTCTGGTGAAAACTGGAGAGAGTTGACGTGCCCTCACTGACGAGAGCACAACTTTCTCAGACAGATCCCTGCCCGTCTTTCCATCTTCCACGTGGGCCATTTTCCTGGCAAAAGAATAAAAGGGTTGTGAGTTTGGGTTTTATAATTTTAGAGTTTCCGGAGACAAAACTACACGACCCATAGATGATCAGGTTCCCAGCAGAGCGGCCTGACGTCTTGACTAGAGTAATGGAGGCTTGGAACCATTGGAGAAGATCAATTGCAACTTGAGAAACTCAGAAGGAAAAGGCAGTGGTGGCTCTACCGATGAGAAGGGACTTTACAGATCACTTAGTTAAAAGGTTTTAGGTTCTTTCAGGCACGTCTTCAGCTTATGGGAGCTGTGCGCCCTCTCCCCAGAAAAAATGCACTTATGTGCATAAGCACCGATTTTTTAATACCATCCCAAGCAGTTTGCAGATCCCCAGCCTAAGAACTGGTGATCTGGTCCAACCCCTGGTTGTTGATAGAATTACTACCGTTTGTCGAGGAGAGTAGCTATAAGGGCTGTATAATCTTGCTGCTGAACTATTGCTAAAGAAACCTTTTCTCTCTTTCAGCACTGGCTGGATCATTCTAAACCCATAAAAAAGCAGATGAAAAGTAAGTAAGCACATTGTAGCCCACTCGCTTATCCCTTTGATCTGAGAGTAAACTCCTTTGCCGATGTTTTGAGGTGTTAATGTTTTCATTAGAACTAGGGAGCATTTTAAAATAGATTCAGTCAATTTTAAGTGGATGATTTTTAATTTCTGAAGGCTGGCCAAATGCCACGCTTCAAAATTTGAGTAAGAGTTTTTAGTAGATATTAAAAAACAGACTATGTTCTCTTTTAAAATCGGACACCCCTGCCAGTGAGAAATGATTAATATAATATTCAGAAACACGACTCTACACCCATTACTTCACTTTCTAATGAATTCTGAAGTTGACTCAGAGAATGGGAGAGTGGGAGGGATCTGTGACGTCTGGTCCAGCTCTCTGATTTTACAGGTGTGGTAACCACGTTTCTTCGATGTTGTTTATGCGTGGGTAATTTTTAAAAATTTAAGACTTTGAGGGTTTTAGATTATGTGTTGCTTTCCCTTAGCCCACTTGATATTTTGTTAAAAGTATCAGTTTGGAGTATCTTGGTGATCCTGGGTGAAAATAAAATGTCCAGCCCTTAGGAATTCATCTGGGTTGTTAGAATTTTCATCCAGAATGAAGTTATTGGCTAAACCGTCTTTGTCCACACGAAAGTCCATTTTAGTTTTCCAAACCAGGATTGAAAAGAACTCACTGGTTCTGTGCCCTCTGGTGTGCCCTCCCAGCGTAGTGCTGTGTGTGTTAACAGATTTACCGTGTTTTTCCTTTCATCCGTTCTGCGATCTTCAAAATTGGGGAAAAACACGTTCAACCTTCCATCTCCAAATGTTTAGTCGGACCTGCTTATGCTTTGCACTTTCGAGTTAAATATTATTCTTCAGAACCGAACAACCTTCGTGAAGAGTTTACAAGGTAGGACAAAACGCAGAATAAGGTCCCCCTGTGGCACTTGCCTTCCTTACAATTTCTGGGTCGTCTAAATGGTGGGTTTGCCTCTCCTTCCATCTGCTGTCTTCATATTTCTGAGCAAGTGTTATTAGCGCTTTGCCTGTGCTTATCTTTGTATTCTGTTGAAAATGCACACTTTGCTTAATTTGACCTTTTTCTTAGTGAATTGAAATTAAAACATCTATTTTCTTGTCACGTTTCTGTTTTGTCGGACCTTGGGTAAATTACGTTGCTCGGTGGCACTTTATTTTTGTCTCAGCTACAAAAAGGGAAGGCAGGTATTGGAAGAGCGTTTCTCAGTCCAAAATTGCCATCTCAGTTTTTTAAGGGACTGCAGACGGCTCCCTTGCTTGTTACAGTATCAAAGTTGTTAGAATGCTTTTCTGTTACCTTTCAGCCTCCCTGAATTTCTTTTATGGTGGGCCTGCCCGTGTCTATTTCTTCGTCTTCGGAAACAGTGTAGACGCAAAAGAGAATTAGATAGCATTTTAAGTATGAAGTTTTCTCTCCAGACACCTTTCAGTCAGTGAGATTCTCTTCCCAGCCTTATGCTGCTTGGCGTGTGATACCCCTAGAACCTCCTTGTCATTGTCTGTGTGATGGACAATAGCGGTGACGTAAGCTGCTGGTGGTTCATCCATGGTGGTGGCCACTAGCTTGGAGATGACTGTCTAGGAAACGCTTTAAAGATTGACTGCTTATCACCATTCTCCCCCTGGAGAGGCCTCCTGGACTTCTGTAGTTAGATTTTCCTATAAGAACTAGAAATTCTGGCCATGTCAGCACTGTGTGTCCTCCTTGTTGTGAGTACACAAGATGTTATTCTGAATTTCAGAAATGAAGTTCAATGGTGGTTAAGCACCTGTTGGGAAGCAGGAACATTCTGGAATGTACTAGAACCTTCAGCTTCCTTTCCTCCCCGCCCCCTGCCATGATTTCTGGGTCACCTGCATTTTCCTATATCCATTCCACAGAGAGTGACCCTGCCTTGTTTTCAAAGTTTAAATAAGGGAAATTATTCTAGTGTTCCTCTTTGGAATCCTTTAGGAAACATGCTGCTTCTAGCTGTCATCAAAGCCAGGGATTCTTAACCAAGGTTGTGTGAATCAGAAACACCTGGGAAGCTTTTGAACAAATCAGATTCCTGGGGACCACTCTTGCATGTAAGATTCTGATTCCGTGGGTATGGAGTGGAGCGTGGGCCACTTTGGTTTTTACAAAGCGTGATGAGTGCTTCTGATGCCCACAGCCTCCTGGTAAAAAAAACCAGTTATCTAAGCCAAGACACTTAATTTTTTTTTTTACCTAAGTGAACTCCACTTGTGTTATTTGCTGCCTTCCTCCCCATTTTTCGTTTCCCCTGTAACTAGCTTCAGTCCAATTCCAGGATTTTTGTTTCATGTGTGTCTGTGTGCGCATGTGCGTGAGTTTTGTTTTTTTAAAAGACGGAGTCTGCAGTTAAACTGCATCAGAAAAAAAGCCTCATGCAGTTAACTACAATCAGCTGTCAACTTTTTGATACGATCAGCTGCACCCTTTCTGAATCCCCTGGCGGGGCTGGCTGAAGGCCACATCCGCTGGCTCCACCCTGCCCGTGTGAATGGACAGGTCGCATGCCTGCGTGGGAGCTCGGTGTGATGCTGCGTTTGGCTCCTCTGGAGCAGGGGTGCGTTGTGGAGGCTGTTGTTGGACCGTGCGGTGTTTCATGTTCCATCCTCCAAGTATCTTGCGAATTCCGGACATGCACTCACCTTCCCAGCCAGGTTCTGGGATGCGTTCCTGGAGGAGATGCTTCCACCAAAGTTCTCATTTGATTTGGACTCCTTTTTACAATGCAGGATTCCGGGCTGCATGCGGGGTGGGGTTCCCGGTGGGAAGTTGGGGCTCGGAGGCGGCTGGGAAAGAGTTACCCTCTGTTGACTTTTGTATATGTTTGTCAGGTACCTGTTTGTTTTACAACTCAGGCATGACATTCTTTCAGGAAAGTAAGTATGTTTTTGTTCTAACTCTTAACCCAGGATAGATCATAGTATATTTCTAAATAATTCACTGCTGTTTTTTTTTTTTTTAACTCTTTTACCCTTGTTCCCTTTTCAAAATTCAAAAAAGTACACCAGGCATTGTAAAGTGAGTCTAATACTTGTATCACTGTCATCATCATCTTCTTTTAAATGATTACTATATGGCTTGAAGCATTTCCAAGAGCATTTAATATCTTAAGTGATGTGTATTTGGGAATAATTCTCTCCCTGATCACATCCCTGCCCCATTCATAATGGCTTTTGTCGTATTTGCAAGCAAGATACGTTATTAGTATGTATACACTTACAAGTATTTGAACAGCCGAAAAATCTCATCCATCCCCACCTGCATTTAAGTAATGTAAAGAGGTTATATTCCGATTCCGACGGAAAGAGGTTTAGACGTCTCATCTCATTGCCTTGTCCCCTCTTAAAAATGGTTTTTAAATGCTAGCGCTCTGGCTACACGGTGATTGTTGAGTGCAAGAAGCATCGGCACTGAGTGGTTGATTTCGCATGCAGTATTAATTTATTTCAAAGATATGAGATTTCAGCAGTCATAGCTTTTGCAGTTGTGTCATTTTTCTGCATACGTATGGAGTATTTTCTATTACACGAAAAACTGAGACTAT
Source organism: Equus quagga (assembly GCF_021613505.1). Classification (NCBI taxonomy): domain Eukaryota; kingdom Metazoa; phylum Chordata; class Mammalia; order Perissodactyla; family Equidae; genus Equus; species Equus quagga. The sequence continues at coordinate 72,497,771 of NC_060267.1, read as the reverse complement.
ACTGAATCTTAAAAGCAATACCCAATCCTATTGACAAGAATATGTTTTGATTTTGAATATAATCTGAAGGAAATTGAAAATGTGATTTCCGAATCTGCAAACTCTCAGTAGAATACGTGCTATAAAAATCTTCGTGGAATATACGCTAGAGAACAAGTAGATTGTACAGTGTATACATTTGCCTTTTTCAACCATGCAATACAGATCTTTGATTGGTGTGTTTTATGAGCGTGTGTGTCTTTCTCTCTCTCCCCGCATACTGTGCTCCGCATACTAAAGGCCTCTTAACTCTAGTAATTGTCTTCAGTTTAGAAAAATATTAATGGCGACATCTTGCATTGGTACAGTACCTTGCAGTTTACACGCGCTTCAGCCTGACTTACCGTCCTTCAAAGCAGAAGGGTGTTCTGGTCCCAGCACTGCCTCCTACCAGCTGGGTGACCTTGAGCAAGACACTTGAACGCTCAGTTCCTCACCTTTAAAATGGGAGATGGGAGAACATTGGCAGCACCCATCCCAGGGGTTTACAACCTCCATGCATTGACCAAGTTGGATAATATAAGTGAAAAGGCTTTGAAAACTATGAAGTGCTATACCAATGTATGCCATTATTATTTTTCTAACTAAATTTGTAACATGAAGTATGAATGAGATCACCGATTTGTAGTCATACCCCTCTATGGCTGTGCCGCAGTTATACTTATTAGAATGCTTGAGCGTCTCCAGCTGTCCTGGGAGTATTGGATATGGTGTCTGTCTGTTTATTTTCGACACTATGACCTTGTTTCAAGAAAGATTTAAGGCAGCTTGAAAAGATGCATGTGCTCTATCGAGATAAAATAAGTTTAAAAATAACAAGGCAAGGGGAAGGTTTTTTATTCTATTCCCCAAACATTCCCGTTCTTGCCAAATTCCATAAAATTGCCCATGGGGTTGATAGAAACTATCCCTAGATTGGGTTATTTTACCATATGATGAGAACTGACTTTGGGGAGGGGGTAGTGTTACGTCAGCTTATTTGCCTTCTTTAATGTGGACAGCAAAAACAGAAACCACCAAGAACAAAAATCATTATCCAAATATCACTACCTTTTGAAAAACCGTTTTAATGATGTTTTAAATGGTCATGAGAATTAAAGTTCATATTTAGAATTAATTTCTTTTCTTTTTTTTCAAGATTGAAATGCCCATATGAAACAGCTGTGGAATTAGCTGCTCTCTGTCTACAAGGTACATTATTCTTTAGTGGTAATTAGCATTTTAATGTTATTTTCATTTCAACAAATGAGCGTCTACTGTGTACCAGGCCCAGTGCTCCACTTTGGGGTGTAAATGAATATGATAACGGTCTCCATCCCCAAGTAGCTTGCGATCCTAAAGAAAGGCAGGCATACAGAGTGCCGGCTAGTTCCTTCAGGAATAGAGGCCTGCAGGAGGCATGGAAGAGGAAGGCCCGTGGGAGGATGAGGAGTTGAAGATGAACAAAGGAACCGAGGCACAAAGTAGAAAAGGGCAGGGAGCTACCAGCAGTTCAGTGGGGCCGGAGGCTGAAGTTCAAGAAGCTGGATAAGTGGATGACCTTGGACCCCGTTCAAAGAGGGAGGCAGGCCTGGTCAGTTGTGCATTTTAGAAAGGCTGCGCTGGCTGTGATGGGGAGAACGGACTGGAGCCACATAAGACTGGGGCTAAGTCGGGGTGCACTGACAAGGTGTTGCTATGATAGAGGAAACTGGTGAAGGCAGAGGGTTAAATACACACACACACCCCCACCCCCACACCCCTACCCACCCACCCACCAAAAAAACAGCATTGGTGGTACAAGGAGAAGGACCTGGTCATTAGACTTTGGTGTTGAGCAAGGAGTCAGAGATGACTCAGGCTGTTACCGAGGATGGGTGGTGGCAACTGTGAATGGTGAGCAGAAGAGTTGGGCTCTGTGGAGGAGACAGTCTGTGCAGGGCTTCTTGCCTGAGAGGTACCAGTGAGTCCTCCAGTAGCTTCTTGAGTATGCACAGCTGGCTGGATCAGAGAGGTCAGGCTAGAACGATTGACAGGGGAGTCATCAGCATGTGGGTGGGAATTGGACGGTCAGAGGTTTACCTGCATGGCTGTCCACCTTGACGGTTCCATCTGTATGATGCACTGGTGGATTTTAGTTTAAAATACCCATGGAACACTAAAGTTTCCAGCACTAATTAAGAGGATACTAATGTGTAACTGCACATAAGGAATTTCATCAGTACACTAGACATATGTTGTGGACTCATTTACCAGTGTATTCATTGGCTTCTATGGGATAATGAATTATGATGTATTCATTCATAATTACTAATTATTTTTGAATACCATAATAAGATTTGGCTTCCTGGTTTTGTATTTACTGATTTTTAAAAGTTGATCTAAGTCTTTTCAAATTATAAAATGAGTACACGCTTATTCTAGAATATCAGGACAGCAGCACCACAATCAGACAAGCGGAAGGAAGGAAGGAACCCACTGTCCTACTGGCACAGACAACCAGAGTTTCTACCTATGAGTTTTGAGTGGAGTTTTTAAAATGTAACTCTGATCAGTCATAGGCAAATTTTTTGTATGATTTTTCCACTTATTTTTAGTACATGTATTTTGTCATGTTTATACTCTTAAAGATGGTTTTGAAGGACTGCAGGTTGCTCCCATTCTCTGAGACTTCATCCCTTAGTCACCTTTAATTCTTAGTGTCTGATGGGGTTTGGCATACAATAGGTGCTCAGTAAGTACGGAATGAATTGAATGAAACTGAAGAGCGCCCACCTCCGCCAGGACTTTGGTTGAAGGGGAGCCTGCCCATGTGGTCTGAATGCACTTGTGGTGGAGGTGACAGTACTGTCACCTATAACCGTCTGTGCCAGAGAGCATGCTAAGTGCTTCCCATCCGTGTTTTCCTGATACATGAGTCCTATGGTAAGTGCCGTAAGGACATGGAGTGGCTTGGGGAACTTGAGAGTGGACTGTCCTCTTTGGCCACGTACAGAGTTCACGAGCTTGCCAAACAGCATCCACGCTAGAGTTTCTGAGTGTCCAGGAGGTCGTACTATCAGGCTTAGTGGCCCAGCAGTAGATGTCAGGGTGTAGTTAATGGAATGAAAACATCCATGTCAGACCTGGGGCCACCGGTTCACTGGAGAGGTTTCTTCCTAAGGCCTTGGCGTGATATGCAAGCCTGTTCCTTGTCCTGAGTGATCAGAGGATGAGGCAAACGTCTTAGCATCCCACCCCCGTGTGATGAAGGCATCACCCATGCTCACAAAGTCCAGCTCCAGTAGAACCAGTAGCCTTGCCCCAGAGCCAAGGCAGACAAGGATATCAGCTGTGAGCCCTTCTTGGAGAAATTACCCATTTGAGTTGGAACCACATTAGTGTAATTTAAGATGTAGTCGTTATGTCAGGTACGAATAAAAAGGCTGAAGACTTAGACACACAGAGGTCTAGGGGAAATTCTTGTTAGACTGTCCCTCCATGCCTCCTCCTCTCTCCATTCCATCAGTAAATGCTATAGCCTGCTTTCCAGTTCAACCACAGTGGAGCCAGTTTGCCTTGGACTAGAAAGACCGCTAGAGCGCCTCTTGAGGTTTGAGTGAAGTGAAGGTTGTGTTTCCTCCCCTGCCTGAGCCTTGAAGGTGTGTCGTGCTGCGGTTGTCCTTGAAAGAATGGTGCCTCCAGAGGTGTGATGCGCTCGCCCTGCGTGGAGGCCATGCTCCTGAGGGAGCTAAATTGATGGTAGATTTGAAAATTAATCCAGGCAAGAAGAAAAAGAAAGGAGGAGGGAGAATGGGACAATCATTTCTTGTGTGTCCAGGATCTTGTTTCATCTTTGTAACAGTTTCCATTTTATGGATATGACGTCAGAGACCCAGAGCAGTTAGTGACTTGCCCAGGTCACACAGTATATGGGAGAGAGTTGGAATTGAAGCCATCCTGTGTCTGAGCTGTTTCCGCCAGTCTCTACACCTTCCACACCCAGGACCCTGGCTGCAGGGTTTGTAGATCGAGTGAAATGTCCTTTTGCCAGCAGATTCTTGGAAGGCAGGCATGCTGCCTCAGAATGGGTGTGCCAGGCATCACATAGGCCTGAGTTGTCCAGTACTGGTGAGGAGGGACACCGGTCCCCTCGCCTGGTCTCAGGGAAGCCTTGTCATTGTCTGGCTTCTCCCTCCTCCTCTGGATGATGGCAGTGGCACCATTGATCCACTCTTGTCCAGACACACTGGTAAACACAGGGCTCCACTGGCTCACTTTGGCCCGTGGGTGCAGGGGAGGGGTGTTTCATGTCAAGGAGACCCCTTCCCAGGCTGCCCCTCTGGCGTTGCGAGCTCCTTATTTTCAGGGTGACCTCTTGGTCAGAGGTCGGTGGTGGCCTTCATCCTTGGGAGCCCAGCCCTCACTTTCTCGGGCCAAATATTTCCAGAGCAGTCTTCGTTTGTGACTTTGCCCAAGGTACCAAGCAGCTGCACACCCAGGCCCAGACCCCCCTGGTGGTCTTAGGGGTGCCGTCCAGTTCAGAGTTGCAGACGAGGGGCTGAGGCTAGGTGAGGAGATATTCACTAGGTCCCTGCCCTGTGTCAGACCCTCTTGGGTACCTTCCTCCCACCACCCTTCTGAGTTTGGTATTATTGCTTCCTCTATGTGGACAGAGAAGGCTTATCCAATTCTCATAACTGCAAGCCACCGGGAGCCCCTCTCCTGGAAGGTGGGCTCTGGGATTGGGATACGCAGAAGTGGATGGAAAGGGCTCCTGGGCACATAGTGAGTTGCTGTCCCTGGAGGTGTTCAGGCATATGCTGGCTGGTCAGTTGGTGGGATTTGTTGTGTTAAGCCGTGGTTCTCAAAGCGTGTTCCCTGGGTCAGCCACATCAGCAGCACCTGGGAACTCGTTAGGAAAGCAAATTCTCGGGCCTTATTCCAGACCTACAGAATCAGAATCTTGGGAGTGGGGTCCAGCGATGTGTGCTTTAATGAGCCCTCCAGGTGATCCTGACGCACACTCAAGATCGAAAACCTCTGTCGTAGATCAGAGTGTGCACCGGCCACCGGGCGTCTTGTGAAAAGGCAGGTTTTGCTTCAGTGGGTCTGGGGTGGGGCCTGAGGTTCCGCATTGTGAGCAAGCTCCCAGCTGATGCTGATGCTGATGCTCTTGGTCTACGGACCACGCTCTGTGTAGCCAGATATCAGAGGACCTCTGGAGGATTCTTTTTCCTTCTGGGGTCTGCTTCCTGAGCTGCAGAGATGCGACCAGGGACTGTGGATTTTCTCATTCGTGTCCTGGAGCAATGGGGCCCCCCGTGTCCTCAGGACCTCCATTCTGTGGGGGACTTGACAAGAGCCAGGACCGGGCAGCGTGCTTGGGGCTTTTTGCTGGGACCGCTCACGTGACTGCTCCTCCTTTCTGTGCAGCGGGCTCCCTCCCAGGTTCTGCCTGAGTGGCTGCAGTTGCTCCTGCAGCTCTCACCCCCTCCTCCCGCACTCCCTCACTGCTTCCCTCTCCCTCCTGACAGATTTTTTTTCCCAGATGCTACATGTACCGAATTCTTGATTGGTCCTCCCCAGCTCTGCAGCGCTGCTCAGACCTACCCTTAATGAGGGCCTTGTTAAATGGACATTTCTGGGCAGGTCCTCATTCCCTGCAATTGGCTTTTATTGCAAACTCAGGCTCTACTGCTTCAGGGGGAAAATGTAATCGAGGCCTCCCTGGGTAGGAGAAATAGTTGGGAGAAAGACAGTCATAACTAAGATGATGGTGTATCGCCCAATGGGGAGGGCGTTAGAATGATTCTGGGGGATTCTGAATGTACATGTGGGTACCGAGTGGGAGTTAAATCCTCCTGAAAGGAGAGAGTCATACACGAGGAGGGGGCCCTGTGCTTTGTAATCATGCAGAACACCCGTGGACGGGGTGCAGCAATAACCGAAAGCATTCAATGTCTCCTGTTTTCCTCCCTTTTATGAAACTTGCAGCCGAACTTGGGGAGTGCGAGCTTCCAGAACACACACCAGAGCTTGTGTCTGAGTTTCGGTTCATTCCAAATCAGACAGAAGTGATGGAATTTGATATCTTCCAGAGATGGAAAGAGTGCAGGTACCTCGATGCTACCGTCTAGCGTTCTGATGTATTTATTTTGTAATACGTAATCATTTGTCAGACTCTTTTATCTGCCAGCAGAATTGCTCTGTGGATGACTGTAAAATTGCAGCTCCGACATTTCACTTCTCTCCTGAGCTGCAGTCCTGTTTTTCCAAAGGCCCACACGACATCTCTTTCCAGAGATGTACGCTAAGAACCAAGCCACACTCGTGCTTCTCCCTCTGAATGACAGAGCCTGGTCCTGACTTGCTCGTTGCTGCCAGGGACGCCATTGCTATCCTGGCCTCCCAAGGGAAGCGACAAGGCGCTACCTCGATCCGTTCCCGCACCCCTGGGTCTCTATCCATGGCCTGGACTTCGAGTAAACCCGTTAGAAACATGCCCTGTTGTCCCTTACAGGGACACTCACATTTGAGACCGTGTGCTGTACAGCGGGCTATTTCAGGACACGAGGTCACCGCAGCCAAGTCCCGCCCTGTGATTTATCTCTTGGTTTCTCCTCCTTTCCCCCTGCAGTCTCACAGTTGTGTGCCTGGCCTGCCAGTGCCACCTTTCCTCCCTCCTGGCCCATCTTCCCCAAACGCTGCCTGTTCCAGGTCACGCTTGGACTCAGACACTTACCATGGTTTCCTGTTGTCTTGCGGTCGTTCTGAAGGACAGATGACTTTTTTGAAAATGGAAAGTGACGTTAGCGCATTCTTGTATCACGCTCAAACAACACAGAAATGTGTGGATGTCAAATCGTCTTGCCCCACCCCCTACACACACACTCACACTCACACACTCCTCCCTGCAGGAAGCCATTGTTAGCAGTCAGTGGTGCATCCTTCCAGCCTTTTTCCTTTGCACATACATACACATTTCTACACACCAAAAAATTGTTCTATTTCCTCACGTGTTCATATAATAAGCCCTGCTCCGTCCTCTTTCTATCCAGTTAACAGTCTGTTCTTGGGGGTCTTGTGGTTTTAATATAAATCCGTGTCCCTTGCTCCTTTCACCACTGTGTAGCATCCCTTGGTGTGGCTGTGCCCCTCAGAATTCTGTGGGTGGACGAGCTGCAGTTCACATGTGTCTCCGTTGGTTTTTCGAAGGGGAAAGAGCCCTGCCCAGGCGGAACTCTCCTATCTGAATAAAGCGAAGTGGCTGGAAATGTATGGGGTAGACATGCACGTTGTCAGGGTAAGAACCGTGTGCGTTTACGTAACTGGGTTTCGCTGTGACTGAAAAATGTGTAAACTGTGTGCGAACAAAGTAACGTGGTAAGGGAACTGTTTTGCATTCTGCTCTGTGACGACCTGTTAGAACCCTCTACCGATTGTCACTTCGTTTATTTGTAGGGAAGAGATGGCTGTGAATATTCTCTTGGACTGACCCCGACAGGCATATTAATCTTTGAAGGAGCTAACAAAATAGGCTTATTCTTTTGGTAATTTAGTTTTGTCTAATATTAAAAATGTCTTTTCCTATTTTGTGGTGGAATTATATGTGATGGATGATTATTGAGGGATATTTGCAACACCCAGATTCATTTTAAAAATACACCATCGTCTTGTATTTGCGGGTGTATTGCAAGGGCAATGGAACTTCTGGATAATCACACTTGAATGAATGAATGATTTCTTTAGCAAATCTAAGCTTAAAAAGTAGAAAGGAAACTGCTGTTTGATGTAGAGATGGTTTTCCTGCAGACCGTACTTTTAAAATGTTTTCTCTCTGCCCAGGCCCAAAATTACCAAAATGGATTTTAAAAAGAGCAAACTGACCCTCGTGGTGGTGGAGGATGATGATCAGGTGAGCCTTGCTCCCGTTTTTCCTCCTCGCGGGGAATAATCCTGCGTCGATGTTGCAAATGCTCATCTAAACGAGAACCCTGTGCTTCGCCCCGAAGGGCCGGGAGCAGGAGCACACGTTTGTGTTCCGGCTGGACAGCGCCAGGACCTGCAAGCACCTCTGGAAGTGTGCCGTTGAGCACCACGCCTTCTTCCGGCTGCGGATGCCAGGAAATAGCAAATCAAGTAGATCGGACTTCATCAGGCTGGGGTCTCGCTTCAGATTCAGGTAGGAGCCGTGCTGCCGCCACGATCCTGTGTTTCCGAGGAGGGCAGCAGCAATGTTTTCTGTGAATGGAGTGGTGGAGCTGCGTCCAGAGGGATCCTGTCCCTGGCTTCTTTCTTAAGACCTGACCTTGAGTTGAGTCTCTGAAGCCTTTTTTAAGTCTCCACATCCTCATCGATAAAATGGGGCTACTAATAACAAAATTATTAATGGCTGATATTTAGCTGGAGCTGTGCTGTCTAATACAGTAGATTCTAGCCACATGGGACTATTGAGATTAATTAATATTAACTAAATTTTAAAATGCAATTTCTCGGTCTCACTAACCATGCTTTAAGTGCTCAGCGCACATGAGGCTGGTGGCTGCTGTGTTGGGCAGTGCAGACAATATAAGTATCGTTGTGGAAAGTTCTGTCGGCCGCACGGCACTAGAACCTTTCACGTACCAACTCTTCATCCTCATGGCAGCCTTAATAAACTAGGTCCTCTTATTATCCCCATTTTACAGATCAGGAAACTAGGGCCAAGGGGTTACATAATCTGCCCGAAGTCACACACAGCCAGTAAGTGGTAGGGCCGAGATTCAACTGCAGACACTGTGGTTCTTAGATTTCTAACTATTACTCTGTTGCCTTTTACATGCCAACGTTCAGAAATTTGGTGATGATTAAGAATGAGAGCAAATGTCAGTGTGTGTGCAGGTGACCCAGAGTAGGCTCTGCAAAGGGTCGAACCTGAAAGGCCCTGAAGAAATAGAGACTATATTCTGATTTTTTTTTTTTTTGCTTATGATTCTAAGACTGTGTGTCTCAAAATGCACTCAAAGTTCCTGGGTGTTTGTTGTTTATGACCTCTTCTAAGACATTTGTAATCAGAATCCATGGATGGGCACGTGTGCCTGTATGAATAAGGCCTGGGAATGTGCATTTTGAATGCGTTCCCATGGTCTATTTCTGAGGCACATTTACAGATCTGAGAATCGCTATTACAAGATCCAAAACTTCACACCGTTTCATAACCTCTGCCCACACATAGCATGTCCTTGAACTCTGTTTAAAATGCCAGAAGATTTGCTCATTTCAAATTTCTCTACCGTGCAAAGAAATGGATGTGCTCTTGTGTTTAAAGAATTATTTTGTTTGATTGTATTTTTAAATGCTGTGGTGGGGGGGGGGGGGGGGGGGGGGGACCAAGCCCTTTTTTGAGAAAGGATCGACTCACGGGGTTCTGTGGAGGATGGAAAATGTCAGAACTGCAAAGGTTAGCGGAGACGTCGCGAGGCATGCTGATGTCTGCTCCAGCTGAAGGGAGGAGGGAAGGGCTGCTGGGTGGTTGCCAAGGTAGGCTTTTCCATCCTGGGAGGAAACTCCCTCAGGAGTTGGCCCAGGCCAGGCTCCCTAATGCTCTTTGAAGAGAAGCATAAGAAGGGGAGTTTGGAGACGAGGTTGCCCTTTGGAGGCACTTAGAGCAGGTGGCAAGTGGCTCCTTCCAGCCAGTAAATCATACACTGAGGGCAGCTGGAATGAAGCAGTAAGAGATCAGACCAAAACAGCCTACTTCCTGGAGGCTGCAGCCAGGCGTCGCTTTGGTTGAAACCCAGAAAGCTTCGGCGAAAGAAGTAATGTTTCCCTTGACAGAGCAAGGAAAGCCAAGGTTTAGTGAAGTGGTCATTGACAACAGTCTTTGAAAGGAGTTAAATGTCTAGGTCGTCTGTTTCGTGAAAGGTTATTTTATGTGCAAATCAATGTTCTCTTAGTCAGTACTCGGCCCGGCTTCATTTGTGCAGCTGAGTGGCTGGTACCTAAATTGCGGGTTTTGTCCTTTGGTGGAAATAATCTGCCCCTATAATGCAGCCTAGGCTGGGCAACGGTGATTGTATTTCCAATGGAAGGCTAAATCTAGTGCATGTCTTTACCAAACGAGTTCAAGGTAAGTTGAAATTTACATTGGAGCTCTTGAAAAGTTCACTTCTAAGTGTGTATAATGTACTGACCCTCTGATATGGGTAGCGTGCATTAAAATGTTTACTTTCCAGTGGGCGAACAGAATATCAAGCTACACATGGCGCCAGGTTACGAAGAACCAGCACCTTTGAGAGGAAGCCCAGTAAACGCTATCCATCCCGGAGACATTCGACATTCAAAGGTGGTGTGTTCTCCGTTCTGCCTTGGAATTTTACATTATGGTGTAGTTGGTTAAGCCCCAAGAAGCTTGGTAAAGCAGATTTTGAAGGAACTTTCTATCATTCTGCTCTGACATTCCAAAACTTTTGACAAAACCTCAGTGGGATTCTCTTGACGGATTCAGGCCACTTCTGCCGTCCAGACATCTTTCCCACTGGATGCGTTCATTTTCTTCTTCCCCTTTTCCATATTTCTCTTCCTGCGCCTCTTCACTTCTTTGGCACCTGAGACCTCAGGAATATCATAGGTAAACACATTTCTTGTAATGGAAGATTATACTGGGTCTTGGAGGGAAAAAAACAGTCCCTTCTCTCCTCCATCTTGCAATTTGAAGTGGGGACATCAGTCTCGTGCTAACCAGAATTCTGACCGCGTCAGAGCTGATCCAGAACTTTTAAATACTGGACTCGGATCCCACGGTCAGTCCAGACACGTCCTGCCCTTTAGGTTAGCCAGGCCCTAGGATGTCTGCCCCTCCCCCACTTCCCAGAACTCTGAGCCACGTCTGTCATTTACTACTGTGGCCTCACACCTATTTGAGGCCTGGTACCCAGTACCGGTTCAATCAGTAAATGAGGAAACCGGGCTCGTTTCTGTTTTAACCCAGCCTCGAATCCCATCTCTCTAAGTCTCCTTGGCCACACTTGATTGCTCCTCCATTCGGGACACCTAGTTTAGCACTAAATTGTGTGCTTTTTTTGTTTTTTTTTTGTTTTTTTTTTTTTTAGGAAGATTAGCCCTGGGCTAACTGCTGCCAATCCTCCTCTTTTTGCTGAGGAAGGCTGGCCCTAAGCTAACATCCGTGCCCATCTTCCTGTACTTTATATGTGAGATGCTGCCACAGCATGGCTTACCAAGCAGTGCCATGTCCGCACCCAGGATCCCAACCGGTGAACCCTGGGCCACTGAAGCAGAATGTGCACACTTAACTGCTGGGCCACTGGGCCAGCCTTCCATGTACATTTTTATAGCAGGGCCTCTGCCTTCTCAGCCCGCCTCACCCCTTCCTATAGAGTGTTTACATGTAGTGGCCATTCCACGTTTTTCTTGTATGACTCAGGACTTAGTGGGCCTTTGTGGGACCTGACACCTATACTTCTCCTTCTAGAATCTTAAACCTTGTGTTCTCCACTGTTTCCTTCCTTTTTGAACCAATGGTGCAATCGCCTGGCAGCCAGAAATTCTCTAAAGTCTTTCTGGGCTGCTTTAGTGGAGAAAAAAATACCCAGAGCCCAGGAAATGTGGCCTGGCCTTCAAGAAAGACCAGAGGGTGAGAGGATGGGGGCGTGCCCAGAGAAGGGTGCCCAGTGGGTGTCGGGTGATTGATTGCAGGAACTGGGAGTGACAGTGATGGGGCCGGGGACGAGAGGATGAGAACTCTCTGTCCCAAGGGCTGTGTTAACCTCCCTGACGAGCGTTATGCTTGTGCACGTAGCAGATAGAGTCACAGTTGTCCAGGAACACCCCAGAGTAAGGAAGAACTTTCTAGTGGGGCTGTCCAAAGTTAGCACTGTAATGAGCTCCCAGTCCCTGGAGGTGTGTGTGGGCACAAAGGGGGGGACCCCTTGGTGTGGCTACTGCAGAGAGGAGGGGGTGTCCTGTGGCTTGACCCCATGAGATGGCTTTAGAGCTCTGCCAGCCTTTAAAGATTCTGTGATTCTTTCTCTTCTCCTTTCCTGCCTGGCCTCCATTCTCTTTTCCTCCTTTATTTTAGTGCCGTTTTCCCCAGCCAGAGTTACGGCATCATTGAGAAGCTTTTAATGATTTTCCATGCCAGGCATCCTTTTTAAAATGAAGCAGGGTCTAGATAAATAAGCCCACCTCTCTGCATGGCCTCCTCCAACTCGCCCCTGCCCCTGTCAGAGGCATCTGCCCTGAACTGCTCAGTACAGATTCACGCTTGTATTTCAGCCTTTCTCGCCTGATGCTGTTTTCTGTTTGACACCCCCGCCTGTCTCTGTCCGTGTCAGGACTGTCTTGTCTCTTCATCCTACAGTGCCTGGCCCCGGGAACACGCTCGGTGAGGGGACTGGGGGGCAGGGCGCAGAGGAAAGGCGATTTACTTTTCCTCTGGAAAGGAGATAGTAACCAAGATGAAGATTCTGCCTCCCGGGGTTGGGACTGCTCAGATCACAGAGATCTCTTTCCTGGTCATTGTCATCACATGATAAAAGTGACAGAGCTCTCTAAGATGTCGTATCTCTCTGTTTTTCCTTTAAAGCGAGCAACCCAGTGATAGCGGCTCAGCTCTGGTAAGTGCCCCCAGTCTCTGGGGTACAGCTCTCCTGTCTAATTATTGTATTTATTTGCAGTGTTGACTTTTTCCTTAATACGATTAAATCACAGAATGAGTCACCTGATTCTTTTTTTTTCTTTTTCCTAACGCCTGGCTTTACCATCCTCCTGGCTTTCAATAAGTACACAATAGAATGTTCCAAGAGAGTGTTTTTTTGGAAAACACAACTGCTTTGTTTGAGTAGCTCTGTGCTTTGTTTACTGTAACAGTGGGTGATAAAGGTGCTAGGAATGTGTGCAGCGCCCTATGCTAATGGCATTGTGGCGGTGATGGGAAAGCAGGGCTGTGCTCTTGCGCAAAAGCTCCACGAGAGCAAATGCCGGATTCACTCAGTGACGTGCGGGTGCTGTAGTCATGGAACGTGGAAGACCTCAATGAAACACCTTTACTGAAATTCCTGCAGGAGAAAGAACTCGTCACAAAACTGAAACTCCAGCACAGGTGTCGGCAAACTTTTTCTGTCATGCGCCAGAGAGGAAATGTTTTAGACTTCGCAGGCTCTGCTCTCTCTCACAATTGCTCAGCTCTGTGGTTGGAGCATGAAAGCAGCCAGAGACAATATGCCAGTGAATGAACACGACTGTGTTCCTGTAAAACTTTGCTTGCAAATGCAGGTGGGCCAGCTTTGGCCCATGGGGCGTGATTTGCCAGCCCCTTCCCTGGCACAGGTGTTGGTGATCTTTCCCATACATTGGAATCATCTGGTGAGCTTTGACCTGCCCCCTCCCCATGCCCCAGCCAGGCCCAGACACCCCAGGCTAATTGAATCTCTGGGGTAGTGCCCAGGCACCTGTGATTTTTAAAGCAGCCAGGTGATTCTAGTGTGTGGCTCACATGAGAACCGCCATCCTACCCGGCATGGACCTCTTTTTCTCCCTCTGAGACAGCTGTTCTTTTCCGTGAGTTTTGACTTGTTAGGAGGACAGCCCATCATGCTGGAGAGTCACAGACTCTACTTGCTTCAGCCTGTGCGTCCAAGCTCCAGCCGCTGACCAGTAGCCCAGTTTAGTTAGCCTCTCGGTCATCCCAGGCACAGGTCTCGGGCTGCTGGGCCCCTCCCCAGGTCTTTGAGATCAGCAAAGCTTAGCCACGCTGTGTGCTCTCGGCAGTTGGCAGAGCGTGGCACGTGGTGGAGCGGGGAGCCGATGCACTGGTCAGTGATGAGAGCACTGACCAGGGATCAAGAGGCCTCTCGCCCAGCCCCAGCTTTGCTCTAACCCAAAGGGGTCCCCTTTTTCTCTTTTGAAAACACGAGCTTGGGCTAGGTCAGTGTCTTTTCAGACTTTTTTGGCCTCTGATTTTCACCCACCAGAAGAAACCTGACATAGAAGCCCAGCATAGAGAACAGAGAAAAGTGAAGCCACTCTGGATGAGGGGGGAGGGAGGGGCTGGCACCTGCCGCTCATCTGTCCCTCACCCCCTGGTAGCCCCAGGGCACCTTCCAGGACCCCAAGGTTCTAGAGAACCTCCCTGGCTCCTTCTGTCACACAGCCGGAAGCTCAGCCTCGAGTGTGATTCCAGACTCAACCTGCAGCGCCGTTCTGCTGGGGGTCTAGCGTCTGACCCTTGTGTCTGTGTTCAGTTCTCAGCACCTAATGAAGGGACTCGGGGGTCCTGTTGAACTGCTGCACATCATGCCCTGCCCCCGAGGGTGGGAGGAGGTTGCAGCGTTCCCATCCGGGTTGTTTGAGGCCTGTTTCTAAGGTGCCTTGCAAGCGGGGAGCTAAAGGTATTTGCACCTTTCTCCGCCTGTCAGCCTGTCGTGCTTTCAATTCTCAGGGGCTTGTGAGTTACAACATTTCTTTCCTTTGTGCCCTAAGAAAGTGATTGTTTTGTTTGATTTTCCCTAATAAAATTACATTTTCCTCTTAGCATCTAGTAGAGATTATATATATTGGGAACTAAAACAAACTAAAAAAAAAAATCTCCACCAAAAAAAAAAAACAACCTAGCAAATATACGCTTTAGGAACAAATGAGCTAATAACAGCTGTTGGCAGCTGTTCAGTTGCTCTTTGCAGCCTGTGGGATCCTGGGGTGAGTGGGCTTGTGTTGGGAGCCGGGATGAAATCGTGCCCTGGGCTGCAGAGGTGATACTAGAAAACAGCCCCTTGCAGAACACTTTATCTTCCTGATGACATCCAGCCAGAGGTGCAGCTGGCCCGGAGCCTGGCTCTGTGCACTGGCCCTCTCTAAAAACTGGAACACAGAGCCATTCAAACCCCAAGCGACACTCATAACAATGATATGTGTCCCTCTCATTGTGGGAGCAGCAGTAAACCTTGATCTCCAGCACACCGCCCTAGCAACGTAGCCCAGTGATTGTGCCGTGTTTGTTTGTGGTTTTTTCTGACAGATGCCAAGCTCGCATATTAAACACATTGCGTTTTACACCAACCTCCTCCGCCCATATATATATATATATTTATATATATATATATTTTTTTTTACCAGAGTAGTTATACTCAAGAGTCCGTCAAAATAGGATCGTGCATGAGGAACCCTGAAGCTTTTCTCGGGCCCTCGGAGAGCCAGCTTGGCTTCGAGGAAAGAGTATAGGCTTCAGCATTGAGCAGATTTCGGTTCCAGGTCCGAGTCTGCCTTTGACTAGGCAGCTGACCCCGAGCGGGTTTCCTAACTTCTCTGTTAGGCAACCATTCCTTTATCTGTAAAATGAGGTGGTAACGTTTATTGACCTCATAGCTTTGCCATGTGGATTAAATAATAACAGATGTGAAGTTCCCAGGTCAGAGCCTTGTATGGAGTGAGCATTCCAGAGTGGTGGCCCAATCATGGCAGTATGGTGGCTAGCAGTGGGTCACATAGTGGTCGATGTTCAGCAGTGGCCAGCGGCTCTCCCTCCAGCTGGGTAAAGGTCTGAGCATCGTGGGAGCTGCGTGGTGCTGTGGGCCACCCCGCAAGGCCAGGGCAGGCCTGGAATGGGAGCTAAAATTACTCGGTTTGCCCAACTAAAAGGACTTCCTTTTTGTCACCAAAACGTGGCGTCACAAGCAGGATTCTGAAGTGTGACCTACGTGTTTGTAGTTGTGAGCTCTAAAGTGACGAATGAAAGTTGCTGTTTGATTTCCCCGGTTATAGGTTCATTTAAGCAGCTAATAATCAAAAAGAAATCATATTCATGAAAGTCCCTGACAGAGTAGGTAATGCTTAGCATTCGTTTATGATTGTTAAATAAATTAGTAATAATGTCACTTTACAACCTGTTACATTACGATTTTTCTTTTCTTTTTCAGCTCTAAACCAAATCCTGAAGTCCATAATTACCAGGTGAGAAATTGCTTTTAAAGGTTTTCATGTAATACTTCTCAAAGTTTCTAAATTTCCCACATTGAACAGCCTTTATGCTTATAATCAGATTTTGAAGAAATAACAATATATGTCTTTTCTGAGAAAACAGTGAGAGGAGAGCCCTTCCACATGACCCCTGCTTCCTCTTGGTCATCTGAGCTGCCTGTTTTTCTCACCCTTGTCGACTAGCAAGCGGCAGAGACATATGACTGAGTTTCTGGGTGGTCAAACACAATCTCTTAGGAACACTCAAGTGAGGCTGTTTTTTATCAAAGTGTGTTCTTGGCCCAGGGAACATGAGTCCCTTGTGATGTGCCTCCAGGAAAGGATGTCTTAGTCATATATTCAGGAAACAATTGCATCCTTCGTTCCCCTTCTGAGATCTTACATTTCCCCCTGGGGTGTCAAAAGTACTGAAAAATCCTGCAAGACGTATGTTTTATTTTTTAAAATCCCATGTTTCCAAGAATCATTTGGTTATTGGACAGCCCTGCCCCCATAAAAAAAAAAAGCTAGCCTCTCGCCTTCTTCTTCCCCACTTTTTTTTTTTGGTGGTGGTGCACCTATTAACATCAGTGGAGCAGTTGTTTCCAGAACTTACTATGTATGGCATTGTGCTAGGGCTGTTGCCTGCAGACGGAGCATAGATATGTTTCCATGGCTGGCGTTCTGCTGTTGCACAGGATGGCCAACCAGAGCCCACAGCCCCTGCCCACCCACCAGTACCCGTGGGCAGCGCTCATGGGCCATTCATAGCCTTCCACAACCTGGCTCCAGCTCGCTTTTCTGCATTTATCTTCTCCCAGTCTTCATCACACATCACATGTTCAGCTCTCAGAGAATTATGTGATCGTTGCCCCATAATTTCTTCCCGCTGTTCCTTTGCCCATGCCTGGGATTCCTTTGCCTCCTTTCTATCTGTACACTGAAATATCCTTCAGACCACACTTAGAAGCCGTCTCCTCCCTAGCCTTCTTCACCCTCTTGATTGCGAGTCCCCCGCGCCCTACTCACCTCAACCCTACTGCACATTGCAACCGTCTAGAAAGCTTTAAGAAAATAACCAGTGCTTGGGCCTCTCCCTGGATTGACTGAATCAGAAACTCTAGGGGTGGGATCTGGGTATCAGAGAGCTTCCGAGCTCCTGAAGGTTCTGATGAGCAGCCAGGCGGGCGCCCTGGGTTGATGATGCCAACCTGGCTTCGCAGGTTGTCATTTGTTTGTGCTTAGAGGCAGCATCCGTGCCCAGTGACCTCCAGATCGGGCCAGCTTTCTTATCCTGGGCAGATGTGAATGTCCAACGGGTACTACTCTCCCGGGTTTCTGTGCCCTGTCACCAGTCTGGTTTTGAATGTCACAAGGAACGAAGCTACTCCATACTGAGTTCACTTTGGAGCCTTATTCTGTTGAGTCTCTTTCTTGATCTTTTGTTACCATAGAGATTAATGGGGGTAGGAGACCCAACGTACGTTGTCTTTACAAGGACTCCAAATTATGTTTCAGGAGAATTTTGTGTTTTCTTCCACACGTTGAAATCTTGTTGCCAACATGCAGAACCTGGACGTGACTTCCGAGTTTTAAGGAGTAACGTGTAAAGCGTGCTTTGCAGCTGGTAGGGGAAGGGCCAGATTTCCTGATCTCCTTGCCTTCTTTAGCTTCTTGAGTCTTCTTATTCACCGATTGGTTTTTTCGTTTTTGCGGGATTTTCAGGTCAGAGTGGCTGGAATGTTGTGGGGGAAGGCAAGAGTTGTTGATGAGTGGTTCTGCTCGAAGGAGAGAAATAAAGCAAGCAAGCCAGGCAGTCCCGGCTCGGGCTGTGCCTGTGCCCTCGCCGCCAGCCTCGTGGGGGTGCTCTCTCTGCGCGTTCTTTGCTCAGAGTGGACGTCAGGGCAATTGTTTGTTGAAATCAGATCTGGGGAGGCTGGTACCTAGACCTTCTCAACATCTTTGGCGACCCCTCGCTCTGCGCCTTGCGAGTCTTAGAGGTCCTGGGTCGCTCTGTCAGGGCTTGGGAGTCAGTTGACCGGGAAGAGAACGTTCTGAGCAGTGGCCTGATAAGCATCTGAGTGCCGAGGAAGGTTTTCAGGAGGATGGTATTACAGCATTTGTCGTCTTCTGAGCTAGGCCAGGTTAGCGAACCGCAGAGGATAGATTGCTGTGTTCTCGAGGAGGACACGACTGGCATTTGCGGAGGGACAGTTCCTCATTGTTTGGGACTGTCCCTGGACTTACAGGACATTTAGCTTCCCTCTTCTCTGCCCTATAGTTAAAGGTAACTCTCTAGTCATTGTGACAAGCAAAAATGTACGTACATATTTCATTTGTCCCGGGGGAGGGGGAGGGCGGGGATGACTGCTCTGATTGAGAACCATCTAGGTTAATATTAAACAAATACTCCTTGACAACTTTAGAGTGTGAGTACATTACCAAAGGAGACCAAGGAAGGTTCTGGAATCTCCTCCTTCCAGGTCTTTATGGATAAGGTACTCACCCCTCCTAGTGAAGCTAACTTGGTTGTGTTTGAAGACGGGGAGTAGAATAGAAGGCCCATTTATATTCCATGGGTTTCTCTTTTGTTGAAGATCTGGTTGGTGGGACCTCATTTTGGGCCTGGCTGTGTGACCAAAACACCTGAAGCACTTTGGCTTTGGGCAAATCATCTAAACTCTCTGGGTTTCTGGATCCCCTAAGAGAGGGAGATGTGAAGAGACTGCGTCCGAGAGATTCTAAAGCCCTGGTCGGCTCTCACATTCTGCTTCTGAGATGTTCTCTCCATATTCCTTTTTCCTGGAGCATGTCCTTTTGGGGGCTGCAGACTTAGCTTGCTGACAGGCATCTTTGAGGGAGAGAGGGCCCTGGAATACAGAATAGGTGGGGAGGCATCTCAGCTCCATGAAAAGTGAATGAACTGAGTTGCTGAACACTTTCCATAACAGACAGTGGGCTTCTGCTTATTAACCGAAGCAGCAGTGGAGGGAGAAGGAGGGGAAGACGGAATTAAAAGAGTAACGGTGGCAAGAGCGTAGTGACTTAAATGTCAGGAGGGCCTCCTCCTCCCTGTAGAAAGTTGAGTCTTGAGAAGCCTCGGAGCTCCTGGCCGTGTCCAGGCCGGCTGCCCTCTGCAGGCCAGAAGCGGATCGGCAGCCCGGCACCGGCCCGGCCCGTCTCCTCTCCGCCAGCCCTGGTCATTTTGTGAGTCACCAGTCCGGATCTATTTTCTCATCTTAAAATGGTCCAATTCCTTCCTTCTGTTTTATCGTGATAGTAAGTGCTCTGGAGGGCTTGGGGGTATTTTGTTGCGGATCACATTTTAGAAAATCATTTTTATTGCTGAAACAAGAGAGAAAGAAAGAGGCCACTCCCCACCCTGCTGCCTTGGTGGCTCCCGCCAGCCCTTGTCTGTGCAGACATAGCTGTTACACACGGTTGTCGTCGTTTTCAGCAATGACAAATAGTTTCTGAAGGAAGAAATTGCTGGCCATCCTCCCCATCTTTCTGGCACCTTCCGTCTGTTCCCTTGGGAGAGGTGAATATTTCCCGTGCTGGGTGTTCTTGGGATCCCCCGAGGCAGCTGCTTTCCCCTGTCTTCCGAGGGCACCTTCCCAGTCCCCTAGCCTTTGTCATGGGGAAACGTGGTCGTCCTGGGAACCAGCGGCTCCCCCAGCCAGAGTCGAGTTCGAGCCTTTCCATTCACGGCCCCTTGGCCCTCAGGTGGATGCCAGGAAAAGAGAAAGTAAATGAAGACCATTGAAATCAAAAGGTCGCCAAATAATCGAGTCTGGTGTTTTATTTCTAGCCTCAGTACCATGCTAACATCCTCCCCGGCCAGCCTCGGTGGCACCCTCACTCTCCAAACGTCAGGTAAGTGCTGTGCTTGCACTGGAAAAGCGCAAATCCTACTGAGTTATTTACTGAAAATCTGCATCAGAGACAACTGTTACATGTTGCCTTGTTGTGGCAGGATTAATGATTTGCAAAGCAAAAGAAGCCAGCCCTGAGTCTGGGTTTACGACAGCTACGCTTTATGAAATAAAAATGAATTGGGTGGCTTTTTTTTTTGTTTTGGGGTTTTTTTTTTAAGTCATTCTAACCTCAGATATTTTTGGTTTGGTTTTATGTTTGAAATGTTACTTAAACCTTCTAAGTAACGTTTTCCTGTCCTGAGAATTCATTTGCTAAAAATGTGACTAACACTTGGGGATTTTTGTTGTGGGTTTTTTGAAAGGCTTTTTTTCAGGGATGGGGTGGCGACTTGTTCTTTGTGGCAGTGGATGTTTTTCTAAACCCGGGGCTCAGTAAATGTTTTCTGTAAAGGGCCAGATAGTCAGTATTTTCACGTTGTGGTCTCTGCCATTGTAGCTTGAAAGCAGCCACAGACCAGAGACAAGTGAAGACGATAAAACTTACTTACAACGAGGATGGGCGGTGTTTACTCCTCTGCCCTAATCTGCCAGAATCCTTCCTCAGTACACCGGCACCTGCCTTGTTGCGTTTATAGTGAGGCTTGCGAGTTTTTTAAGGCCAGCTTTGTAAAGGCAGACGTTCCTTTTAAGATTTAAATTTAGGTCCGTCTTAATTGGCGCTCGGTGTGAAGCTCTTTCAGAAACATGGTTGGTGAATTCCATTTGTATAAAGTTATTTCTTGGGGAGGTTGCGAGCCTGCCTTCTTGAGGAAGTCCGGAGAATGGAGTGATGGAAATCAGTCCATTCAGAGCAAGGCAAAGCAGAGCGATGAGTTTGTTGGCGATCCTGTGGGACAACAGTGCAGTTTTATCATAAACACGTGGCATTCGTGTAACTTTTTAAAGCAAGGTAGACTAGCGAAGTAATAATTCTACATGTTTCCGTATTGCGAAGGCAGTTTATTTTCCAGACTTGTGAAACAGAAGAGATTTCTATAAATTTATCCAAAGTTTAACGCTTCTTGTTGCCTGTTTTATCGTATTAGTTTTCTTCGGAGGCAGATCTAGTGCAGCATTTCGTGGTGGGAGTTCTGAGGAAGGCTGGAGTGGTGCTTCTCTCGGGTGGCCCTGCTCCCCGGGAGCATCAGCCCCACCTGGCTGTTGGTGCAGATTCTGGGCCCCATCCCCAGACCTACTGGCTGAGCATCTCTGGCGGTGGCCCAGCATTTTGTGTTTTATCAGGCTCTCCAGAGTTAGGGAAGCGCTGCTGGAGGTACCCCAGGACAAGAGAGTCCATTGGTCCAAGACTTTGGGCAAATGCTGCATAAGGCATTCAGGGTGTCCCCTAGTATGCCGGCAGCCCCGAGAAGTTGCCATAGTAGGGGAACCTTTGTCCTCTGCACCTGGCTTTTAGCGTTCCCCATTCTTTTTTTTTTTTTTTAAGATTTTATTTTTCCTTTTTCTCTCCAAAGACCCCCAGGTACATAGTTGTGTGTATTTTTTTTTCGTTGTGGGTCCTTCTAATTATGGCAGGTGGGATGCCACCTCAGCATGGCTTGATGAGCAGTGCCATGTCCGCGCCCAGGATTCAAACTGGCGAAACCCTGGGCCCCTGAATTGGAGCACATGAACTTAACCACTCGGCCATGGGGCCAGCCCCCTAACATTCCCCATTCTGACTTGATCATCAGACACCCTTTGAGCGATGATGGTATAGCCATAGACAGAGCTTTTCTCCACTTGAAAGTTGATGGATCACCTGCCTCTGAATTTTAAAAGTACTTTTAAAGTAGAAAAATCCATTCATTTCTGTTTGTAACCCATCCCCATTTATGTGGTCCATGGTTTTCCCCGCCTACTCCTTTCCTGCTTGTGTTGTTTCACTCACATTTCTGAATTGTCTTCCATTCCCCCACTAACCATTCACTCTGCAAACAAAACAGGCCATCCTTTCAGGATGACAGGCCGCATTGGAAAGCGTCGGCCAGTGGAGATGACAGCCATTTCGATTATGTCCACGACCAGAACCAGAAGAACTTAGGAGGAATGCAGAGTGCGATGTATCGAGATAAACTCATGACTGCACTTTGAGAGACTGAAGCATCTCACTTCCATTCACCACCATAGTTTCCTTACATCCCATGAAAAGTGTCTTGGCATCACATGGATGTGTTTGTAAAAGTGTCTTTAAGAAATAGTTCTGGAAGGTGTTTTCAGTGTCCTTGTAAATATTTGAAAATAACCACAATAGCTAGTCATAATTTACTGTTGACTGCATTCTCAATAAAATGAAGGTAGTTAAAGGCTCAGGAATAATTTTGATATTCTCACCTTAAGATTGGAGTAAAAGTCTATGTTTATCATATTGCTATGTACCTGATATTTCTTTGTTATTTAATGAGTGGGACCAAATAAAACCAGAAAAACTTGGGGAGACAGCTCTGCATAGAATACCCTATAATCCAGTGGTGGGGATGGAGATTTCTGGGGTCCAACCTCTGCCATTGTATGATCTTAGACAAGCCGTTTCCCCTTGTTGGCCCCATTTCCCCCATCTGAAAAGATTGGCTTGGACTAAATGATGGACAAAGTCCTTTCCAGCTCTAAAATTCTGTGACTTATTAAAATTTAATATTTTTTGGCTGAGGACGTAACATTCAAACTAAATATCTTGTAGGAAACTGCAGTAGCCCCTTCACTAACAGGGTTACCGCTTTCAGAAGCTAAATAAAGCATATAACTTGTTAGATGTTATATAAACACAGGGAGACTTTGAATTTCATATCTTAAAGCAGTTTAGCCACTTTGAATTTTAGAGATTTTACTAATCATGAATTGCATAGCATCCATTTTGTTAGAATTTGCTGCTCAAGTACAAGAATAATTTTTTAACGTCGTAATGATTGGTGCTGCTACCTGGCTTGATTTCTGAAGACGTAATGATGAATACACACTGTCGGGATTCGTAGAATTGGAGAGTTGGTTTTTACCTTAGACTTTACTCTTTTAAAAAGCAACACGCCATCCAAGATGCATTTATGGTTCAAGTTAAAGCATGTCAGATTTTAATGAAGGTGTGCCAAAGCATTCTGTAGAATCAGATAGGATGGGTATTGCACAGTCTATTTGTAGAACCAGAAATCATTAGGTTTTCTTTTAGGGTAGAACTCGTACCAAAATATTTATTTGTTCCTATTTCAAGCCTCAAGTCAAACATTTTTTCTATCCATAGATAGAACTGAGATATTTTTCATTAGTCTTTTTGTGAAATCAATTCTTGCGCCATTTTTATATATGTAATCTGATGCTTTTAAGCCTTTAAAACAAATGTATTGACATCCCTTGAGAGATTTTATTGCTCAAATCTGATCTTTTTTTTTGTTCCCACAAAAATCTACCCAGAAGGAGGGAGTCGGCTGCACGCCCGCTCAGTGGAGCCGATCCCCTCTAGACTCCGCCCGAGATACTTGTTTACAGGTGTATTCCATTTTAGCAGATGTTTTGATCCTCGGTGTATGTGCTGCATACAAATAAATGTTCTGAATCTTTCAATCTCATTAATACATTTTTACAAATGTGTTTTCAAGGAATAAAGATTACTCTTGCTTTTTTGACTGCATCTTCATTTTATGCTGCGCAGAAGTGTTGTTTGTGATGACGTAGGTAATGGGACAGTGGAAGTGCCATTTGGAAGTCTGAAGGTGAGCGTTCAGTTAGGTGGCCTGGAGCAAACTCATCCTAGAATGAGGCCGCTCGTAGGAAGAGTGGCTCTCTTCTTGTAGGCACGGTGGCTGAGGCGTTTCTTCATCTGGGGCCACTCCAATGAAGGTTCTAGAGCCTAGTTCCAGGTGGCAGTGGGGTTTCCCCTATAACAGTCCCATGGTGAGGGTGGGTGTGTGTCCTGGTCACTGCTGCTGTTCCTGGCAGAAAGACTTCCAAACCTGTGTCTGTGGCCTCCTGGAGATTGTGTACACTGTCTAATACCCTCTAATAAATGCCTTTCTGCTTAAAGTGACTTGAGTGGATTCAGTTGTCTGCAACCAAGAAGTCTAACCAGTATGCATACTTACGACCTAGTTGTTAAACGAACTGCAGATTTCATTCCTCAGCTTAGTGGACCTTTTCTCGATGCATCTGACAGTGGTGATAACTCACTCACAGCTTCTTGAAACTCTTTTCCCTTCGTTTCTGTGATTCTCTGATTCTCTTGCCTTTTGACTTTTTCTTCTGTCTTTGTAAAAACCACTTCTTTTGTCTTCCTATTAAATATTGGTGTTTTCCAGAGGGACTTTCTCTGCCCACTACTTTTCTCACTTCACACAGTCTACCTGGGTCTTCTCCTCCTTTCATGATTTCATAGTGCTGTTGCCCAGGAGCCATCATCTCGAACTCAGACAATGCCTATGAATTTTTAGACTGACGTTTCAATTTGTATATTCCACGTACACCTCAAACTCCACATGTCAAAAATTCATCCTCTTTTACTGAAAGAAAAACCCAAAGAGCAAAAAAAAAACTTGGACCTGAATTCTCTCTTATCTACCCATGGTAAGAATTTATGCATCATCCATAGCTCTTCTCCCCTTCGCCACCCGTTTCCAGACAGTCCCCAGGTCTGTTCAACTCTGCCTCCTTAGTATCTGTACTTAGCCCTTCCTCTCTCCTCATCAACATTGACCTTGAGCAGCCTCTTCTCTGAGCGAGAGGTGCTCTTCCTCATCTCTCTGCCTCCAGTCTCTCCTCACAGGCTCATTCTCCTCACAGTCACTAGACTGATCTTTCAGAAACACCATCTGGTTGTGTCATTGCGATGCTTGATATCTGCCTGGGTTCTCCGTCTCCCAGATGATGAAGTCCAAGGTCTCCTCTATGGAATTCCCCTGCGATCTACTTCTGGCCTATTGCTCTAGCCAGCAGATCCTCCCCCCGCATTTCTCACTCCTGTTTAAACTACAACATCGAACCGTAGTTCCTGGCATTCACCATACCCTGCTGTTACCCCTATGTTCGCCTTTGCAAATACTCCTCCGTCAGCCGAGAAAGCTGTCACTCCCATTGCCTCTGCCCACCTCCTGCTCATCCCTTAAGCCTTTACTCAGATGCTGTCTTCTCCCAGGGACTCTGTGACCGCCTGCACCTCTGCAAATTCAGTTAGTTTCTGTGTTCTCTTCTACTGCTACCCTCCAGCCCCAGTATATACCACCAGTGCACTCACTACTTTGTATTGAAATTGCCTCTGTTGTTCATCTCATCCTGGAGCCTGTAAGCTCCTTGAGTATGAGCTTTGTGTTGCGTGGCCTTTGTTCCCCAGTGCCTGATGGATAGCAGGTGCTCAATGAGTGTCTGCTCAGCAGTTGAATTATCCTGCATTCATTCTAAAGGAAACGTCTAACCAGATAACAGGCAGTAATACACCGTCTCCAGCTGGTCCGAAGCTATCTGAACAACCGTATCCAGTCTGGGGCATTGCGGTTTGAGTAGGACGTTGACCACCATGTATGCTCTGGATTCAGCTGCTTCATGTGAATGTTATGCAGCATCTCCAGTGTTCTCATGTAAGCACTGGTATCGTGTTGAGCAGGGCGGAGGATAGTCCAGCTGTGTGATACTGGAAACCCTGGCGGGTTGCCGCTGATCCACAGTAATAGGGTCTAGTAGTCACATGTGTGCTTCAAACTCCACGTATATCACTTCACTTGATCTGAGCGCTCTGTGAGGTGAGTGGTATCCTTTCCACACACGGGGGAGTTCAGGCTTAGGGTTTAACCAAGCACTTGCATGTGGTCGCACAGCCGGTAGTTGATAAGTCGGAATTCTGAGTCAAAGCTGTTGTTCTCCACCCCTGTGCTCTGATGCCTCACCGCTGGTCATTCCACCATTTGGGACCCTTTGGATCCACATCTCCGTGAGACTATTACTAGATTATGTTGAAGAGTTCAATGATACCCAGTTACTAAGTAGGCGGCCACCCACCACCAGTGTAGTAACTGTCTATACCCCATACGCACCGGCGGTCTAGTGACCTTGTCCATCAGCAGTGAGCTAATAACCCTGTAGCCCTCCCCCCCAGAGGTCTGCTACCCTCCACACCTCAGCGCCCCTCCCCCAGCTGTCAGGCATTCATTCAACAACAGTCCCCTTTTCAAAGGAGCAGAGATTGAGCATTATTTTTCCTTAGTGAACCGTTCATTTGAGAGGATCCACTGCTCTCTTCCAGAGATTTCAGAAGCCAGTCATTTCTTCTGGAGTATTACCTGTTAGCAAAACCAAGCTCGGTATTCCATTACTAATGGAATCAGCCTTTTGCATCTTTGAAGCTCGGGTACTCACTGGTCTTGTATCATCCATTATTTTTCCGTGATCCCTCAGAATATCTAAGTGAATTGACAGTGTCATCAGATTGATGTAATTCATGTGGACTGGAAGTCTTGAAATCATGCAGGTAATTTCCTTGGCCTTCAAAACCCTCTCGCCTGTTTGATTTCTTGCTCTCCCATTTCCCCTGAAATAGTTCTCCTTAACAGCAAAGGTGAAGGAACAAGGGCAGCGCTGGCATTCTCTGTTTTTCTTGCCTGTTAATATTGCACCATCCTTCCAGGTCAGTGACTCCAGCCTCCTGGGTCCTGTTCTGAACACAACTAATAATAGATCCTTTTTGTTGTCCTTGATTTTCCAGCTTTTAACTAGTCCTTTAAGATCTGAGCTCATCAAAGAACTCCTTGAGCAGCCATATTGATCCTTTTGGATCAATAGTTCCCAAACTTGGCTCTGAGTCAATTCCCTGACAGACTGAATCTTCCAAAAGTACCAGGTGAATACCCTGAATAGGCCTAGGATAATTTGCTTCTACTGTTTTGCTGCAGGAGGCAACAGACAAACTCCAAGGCAAGGCAGAAGGGCCAGAGAGAGAAAAAGCATGCTGCTGCTAAAGAAAGGAGAGTCCCTTTGCACATGAAAGGTGGCACACGTTAAGAAGCCCCAGGGGTGTCTAAAAGGTGAAGCAAATGTGAAATTGACATTCAGCTGAGCCTCTGCAAAAAAAATCCTCAATAATTCTGCAAATAGGCCCATTTCCCCCCAAGTTAGAGAGCCAAAGAGTCAATTGAACAGCTTATTAAAAATGGAGGTTCCTAGGCTCTGTTTAAATGGTCAGGGGTGAGACCTAAGAATCTTCGTTTTAACACACCCCAGAAATACGAGGTGGGCAGGTGCAGGACCTCACTTTGGAATAGCACAGCTTGCTATCTGGTTATGTTTGCCCTTATTTTAATGGCTCTATGTTAAGTAGAGGCCAACTTTTTTTTTTTAAGTAGGCACGATGTTAGAAAATAAATGGATACATACTAAGCAGCTAGATCTGTCTGCTCTGGGTAGTTTTGCATTTCCTCAGGCTCACGGTGAAGCAGAAGAATGTGAGAATTCTAGTGGTTCTTTATATGGCTTTAGCTTCATCCTAGCCTCTCTCCCCTAAGTCTGTCAAGCTGAGTCTATGTCATTGTTCTGTTCTCTTCCGAAAGCAAGAGGCTGGTGAATTCCAGCTTCTGGAGAAGGGTAGGGTGTGGACACACACCAGTCTAAGGACCCACGGGCAACGGTGGAAGTTTGCAGAAGCAAGATGGCAAGCCATTGCACGCCAATGAGAGAAGGACCGCCGCATCCGGTGTGCAGCAGTGGCTCTGCGTGGCAGAGGCCCTGCAGTTCTCTGACTGTGTGAAATGTGGGCGCTTTGGAATCTAACCCTGTTTGCTTCTCAGCTTTGCCACTAACTAGCCACGTGACCTGTGGCCAGTTTCTTACCTTCTCTCTGTCTCATTTTCCTCATCCTAAAATGGAATTTAGCAATGTCTCACTATTATGAGAAGGAGATGACATTGTGTATGTCAGGTGCTTTGTACGATGTTTGATGCTAGCTGGTAGCAATTTTTAGTGGTTTTTGAGATTTAGGGACTTAGCAGTCCATGTGTTGAGAAACAGGACAAGGAGATTCAAAGTGTAGCTCAAGGAGTCGTCCATCTCATAGGCTGATGGGTTAAGGTGGACGATCTAAGTTTAGCAATGGAAAGGAATTCCTGGTTCCAAAGGAAAGATCAGATGGCGGGG
Source organism: Equus quagga (assembly GCF_021613505.1). Taxonomy (NCBI): domain Eukaryota; kingdom Metazoa; phylum Chordata; class Mammalia; order Perissodactyla; family Equidae; genus Equus; species Equus quagga. The sequence goes on along the minus strand of NC_060267.1, from coordinate 72,469,803 downwards.
GTTAACACAATACATAAAGACACATCTCTGAAACGCTAACAAGCTAAGAGCAGAAACACCGTGGGGATCTTTTGAGAGGGGATAAAAAGAAATAGAAATAATATCTCCATCTGAGAATACTAAGAAATAACTGCCAGGGCGGAATGCAGACAATGCTTTCCCATCTGCAAACCGCAGAATTGGCGAGATCGCAGAATCTATTCTGCTGGTACAGTTGGGACTCAAAAGTTTGGAGAATGGGAACAGAGTCTGCTTAGTTCCCAGCTTGTCCCAGTTGGGGATTTCATCTTATACAAAGCAGAAGAAGCTTTTAACTCTCTGGAGACTAAGTAGAAAGTAATAAGGGAAGTACTCTGCTTTTTAAAACTTTTTAGTAGCTAATAAAGACAGCGGTAAAAATTCAAACGCAAATATCTAAAAGTTACTTTTCCTTCCCACCTTCTTGTTCCCTAGTTCCCTGGTTCTCCCCAGAGGCAAACATTGTTAGCATTTCTTCTTGTCCATCTAGACCTATTCTACATATAAATAGGCACATATATTTGTTTATCCAATCAATATCGATAGACAGGCTGCCTCAAATCCAAAATTACAATTTTGCTGCTGTCCTTGTACATTCTATTTATGCACTTAAACCAATCTATCTACAGAATAAATTCCCTACAAGTAGAGATGCTGGGTCAAAGGTATGTGGATATTTAATTTGCATACTGCCTAATGAAATTTCCTTCCAAAGATATTTTACTTGATGACACTTCACATACATAGCCTCTGTGATCCCACAGAAAGCAAGCTCCTCGCCTTAGCTAGCTTCTTTAAACCTTTGTTAGTCTGATGGGTAAAAATCAGAATTTCCACTTGAATTGCATTTCTCTATAAGCAAGGTTGCACACCTTTCATCCTTTTGAATGCCGTTTGTTTCTTGTTTTCTGTGCAGCGTCTGGAACTCCTATTCTTGAGTCATGCTCTTTAATAAAGATCAGGCTGGTGAAGTAAAATTAATCATGTCATCTTAGCGTTTTTAATAGTGAAGAAAGGGAAAGCTGGAAGAGTTGATTTTTACCAGACGTTTTTTGAAAGCAGTTTTCCACAAGTTCAGGTAACCATCAGCATGACACCATGCCCGGGAGATCCAAAAAAGGAAGATGGGCAACATAAAAATAGCCAAGATAAAGGAACTGATTTGTGATATCCGTGTTTGGGGAGTTTGAGAACTTTCCACTGAGACTTCTGACATACCCGCTCAGACATTGTAAATTTCCCGGGTGCATTCGAGCAAGGAAGGAGGGATTTACTTGTAGTTACAATTAACATTTTAATATGTCAGATCTAAGAACACAGCCGCATCCCAAGGCTTGCCACTGGTTTTGTTGGAGGAAAGGCTGCAGGATTTAAAATACCAAAACTGCTTTGGTCTAGGCAATCCACTGAAAAGGGTTGGAATAATTAGAGGAACATCCCCGTAGGCTCATGTTATCAGAAACCCCCAGAAACCTATCTAATCATCCCCAGCTGAATGCTGAATGGTTTAAATATCCACTTTGTGCAGCTGAGACCTCAAAAGCAAGAGGTGTTGCTATGCTAACGCCTCGACCAGCCTCATTCCGTGCTGAATAAGGGACACTGTATCTATATTAAAGGCAATTAAACAAGCCCTTAAAATTAGGCCCAGTGCATGGCTTCTGAGGGAACTAAGCATGTTTATAATAAAAGCTTCTGAAAAACCTGCAAGATTGAGGAACAGGATCATTTGAGGAGATTTTTAAGCACTAATGAAAACCGAAATGGATTAATCTTCGTCGTATCACCTCGGAAACACGTACCCAGTGTTCAGCACCAGCTCCCACTCGCGCTAGTATCTGGTGCAATTAGAATATCTAAAACCTGCCCTTAACAGAGCATGCATTTTACTCATCTAGGCTGAACTTCTTTCTGGAATGAATAATAATTGAATTTCATTCATTTGGGTGAGTCGGATGGTGTCTGCGGAGTGGAAAAATAACACTCTCAGCTCCTGCACGAGTCTGCTGTCGTTCTTTTGAAGTGCAAAGAATGATAAAGAACTGACTCTTGAGACGTTGTTTTACCCATCAGCAGCTGCACTTTCATGGCAGTGATTATTTTCTCTGACTGTTCCTAGAGGGCTCCTGGATGATGCTATTTGGGGATGCCTTTAAAGCAGTGGCTAAGGGCAAGCCTGTTAATGCTGCTACCCAGCTGGGAAAAAAAGTCTTCATTTAAGGCAAAGATTGGGCACTAGAAGGCAGAAATAAGAGGCCAAAAAAATCTGTAAGAAACCAAGAAGGGAAAGCGCTGTTAGGTTTATTAGAAGTGAACACTGCGAAGGCAAACAACTACATTTGTGTCCGTATATTTTTTTAAAGCAGGAAAGAGATTGAATAAACTCTTAGTCATGACCCTCTGCGCAAAAATGAGCTCATGAAATATTTATTCTTTGGACTCCAATCCTGACAATTGATCTGGAATTGCTAAAATCCTAGAGCTCACCACAAAGTGACAGAGCCTTCCTCGCAGCTTCTTGGTGCCTCACACACAGGCAACTGGAAAGCCATTGTAAAACTTAGCAAGAATAACATCAGGATAAAATGGGTTTTCTGGCAGAAAATTTTCAGGGCCTGCTTATCTGCTTCCAGCCATTTATCGAAACCATTTGATAGCAGTTTTGCCAAAGGAGAATTCCAGACTCAAAGATGGAGGCACATATACCACTCTAGTTCACGCAAGACGAAGACTCAGTTACCACCAAACCTTAAAAGGCTCTCATCACTCCTTAAGATGTGGAATATTTCGGGGCTGGCCCCGTGGCCGAGCGGTTAAGTTCGCGCGCTCCACTGCAGGGGGCCCAGTGTTTCGTTGGTTCGAGTCCTGGGCGCGGACATGGCACTGCTCGTCAGACCACGCTGAGGCAGCGTCCCACATGCCACAACTAGAGGAACCCACAAAGAAGAATGCACAACTATGTACCGGGGGGCTTTGGGGAGAAAAAGGAAAAAAAAAAAAAAATCTTTAAAAAAAAAAAAAAGATGTGGAATATTTCGCTCCACAGTTTTGCGGAGACTACGAAGTATAATGTGAGGAACAACTGGGAAATTCATGACCAAAGTGAAGCTTTTGTGAATGGACACTTGATAAATTACCTAGGGAGAATTAAAATTTAATGCACTGCATCATTCTTGCAGCAAATATTTACTATGCTTCTCTGCTGCGCCAGCTCCTGTAATAGGCACCGGGGATCGATGTTGAGGAAGATGCCATCTTTGGCTCCAGGTAGCTAATAAAATAATCAAAACAGGAGTTCCCAGTCCAGTATGGATTCAGACATCACCTGTGCTAACGCTAGAATTAGTTGCAAGTTGATTGCCTGGAAAACATCTTGAAAGAAATACAAATTGGGGAAATTTCCTTCTGCCAATTGGTATTCTTCATAAAGGAATCTAAACCACGCCCCCCAAAAAATGTAATTTTGACCTTTTCAGACGAGAAAAATGAGGTAGGGACATCTTTTCTCTCAAGTCGATTTTTTTTTTTAATAAAGCCACTAAGCTACGGTTAGAAGTCATCTCTAATTAATAGACCTAACATTCGTAATGTGTCAGATTTCTAAGGTATTGATACAATTTTCTTCTCAAACCCATTATGAAAAAGATACAGTTCTTCAAATATACTTTCTACTTTCTGCCGAATAGTGTGCTTGCACTTAATTCAATAAGAACTTGCAGCAATATGTTGGTCTAATGACCCACCCACTCTGTTTAGTCTCTACTAAATTAAAATTGAACTAAGTGACAGGTATCCTGGAAACCATGATGAGAAATGCGCCTTCTCCTATCTCTCAGTCAGACGTGGTAGAGATCAAATTATTGCAGTGAGCTGTAGTTCCTTGCATGTAAATGCTTAATAAATGTTTGTCCAAATATGCAGTGTCTGGGCCCCAGATAAGCGATGTGAATTACCTAACGTCACATAGCTAATCGGCAGCAAAACCACAGCTAAGTGGCAATCAGAGTTCGTTTAACATCTTTATACTGCTGCTTTCATCTACAGGGCAAAGCAGTGTCTCTTAGTGCTTAAGAGAGCACGGGTCTCTTGAGTCAGGTTGCCTGGGTTCAAATCCCACCTCTGCCATTTATTACCTGTGTGACTTTCGGAAAGTGAATTAGTTTCTCTGTTCCCATTTCCCTACCTATAAAATAAAGATAATAGTAATTGTCCCTCCTTCAAATGGTTGTTGGAAGATTAAATAAATTAATAGATGGCACAGTGCTGGGCGCTCAAAAATGTTAGACTTGGTTTTTTCCTCTACGAGTATTTCGAAAGCATGATTAATGCACCAATGATTAGTGAGAAGGTGTGATTCTGGCTTTCACCATCTGCTGTAAGAACATGATACTTGAGTAGATTCTGCTTAGAGTCTCTCAATTGGAAAGCCACAGTTCCAGGCTGATGGACTGGACTGTGGGCTAGTGGCTGTGCTTCCCAACTTTTTCTTGCCCTTGGCACACATAGAAAATGATATATTTGTATAGCACACTGGGGTAAGTAGACAAAGCTGCATGAAGCTCCAGGCTCGCCCGCTCCTGTCCACTTGCTCCAAGGACTGAGAGAATAAGTGGTTCAACCCGCTTGCGACCCTTCTGAGGCCCATCAGTTGGGATGCTCTACTGCAATCTTGGTCAGCATCTCCGTGATGCTTTAGTTCCCATTGGGAATATGGAGTTGTCCCCACTTAGACCAAAGTAAATCAGGAACCAGTTTGCCCCAACCAGGCTCCGCCGGACGGTGTTGAAAGAACTTGTGTGCTACTGTGTGGGCTACGCAGAAGCTGTTCCTGCCTCCAGGAACCCCGCTGTGAAGTTAAGGCATGTGCCATAAATAGGTGACAGAGTAACTCTAAGTACAGGCAGCACGTAAGCGGGCCATAAGCAGTCCAGAGAAGATGCCAGAGAAATCCATATGTTCATTATGTTTTCCTAAGAGAGACTTCAAGCTAGCACAACACCTGTGCGGGACTTCTTGGCCGTCCAGAAGTTGGCATTCCGTTAGAAGCACAGCATCTGTTGATTTCTTGACCTTCCTGGCTGATGATTTGGCTGATGCGAAGGTAGAAGAAATGCAGCGGGTATTATGTTGTTAATTCTGATCAGCAAGGAAGACTGGGTTGGAAATGCAAGATCGTTGGAAGGCAATGACCCTGACATCTTGGAATCGTTAATATGAAACGAGTGGAATTCAGGGTTTAATCCTCCATGTATTCTAATCTTTAGAAGATCAGATTTCAAAAACGTCAAAGAAAGGGTAGATCTAAAAGGGAATATTTTTCACATGGGCTGTGAATATAACAGATAATCTGAAAGAGGAAGGCTTTCAGAACCCACCATGTAAAACAGTATTTTAAAGAGAAGGAAGGTAGAACATATGATCAAAAGCAAAGGGGCACAGATCTTTTTTTTTTTTTTTACAAGGACTTTTGTAGATGCACGCTTTGGTTGGAGCAAAAAGAGGAACAGGTTAATAACAAAGCTATTCTTGAGGACGTTATGTGAGATTAACAGGACAGAAGCAGAAGGGCTCAACTTGTGCTTTTCTCTTTTCAACAAGGAAACTGGTCAATATACTAACTGCAAAAGGTGAAAAGAACAAAGAGAAGAAAATTGAAGTCCAAGATAAGAGAGCGAGGAGTCAGGAAATATTTGACTGCTTTACAATTCATTCAGGTCTTCAGCCTCAGAATAGTGGCCTTGAAGAATGCTGGGAAAATTTGCATATGTCATTGCTGAGTCAGCATCGGTGCACTGAAAGACCATGGAATCTTGGGGAAATGCCAGAAGAATAGACAAGGAAATGTCATACAGATTCTCAAAAAAAATGAATTTAAAAAACTGGACTAATGAACTGGGTGGTGATCCTGAGGAAGGTTTGAGAACAGATTCTTTTTTACGCACTTAGTAGAGGAAGTAGTGTTTACTCAGCAACAGCATGGATTCGCTCAGAAGAAGTCACGCTGATCTTTCAAGATTCTTGGGAGGCTCAGAGTAGAAGGACCGTCTCCAACCTGATAAGCAGAATTTGTCAGAAACCAACATTTGATGTTGAATCCCTAGATAATCTACACACTTCAGAAATAAGACAAGGATGACTGCTAAGGTTCAGAATCATTCTGGAGGCCTTACCTATGCAATAAGCCACGAAAACAAAATAAGGAATAAATGCTAAAAAGGAAGAAATGAAATTTGTGTGATTGTCTTCTTAAAATACAAGTGAATTCCAATTAATAGGAGAGTTCAGCAAAGTGGCCAGAGGCAGAAATATCCTAAAGTCAGTAGTTTTATATATCTAGTAGTAAAAAATGAGAGTAAATGTAATAATTAATGAGATCTCATTTTCAATTGTGACAAAACTAAAATATACCTGGGAATAAAGTTTAAGATATTTGCCACATCTTTTGGAAAAGTTAAAGATTCTGACTGAAGGACATTTAGAAAGATCTGAATAAATGGTAGGAAATATGATGTTCCTTATGAATACATTCTCCCAAATTAATCCATAATATTTAATGCTCCAAATCAGAATTCCAGTGGGATTTTTTTTGGTAGTAACTTGAACTGTAAAGTAATCTTGAAGAGTAAGTGCATGATAATAGGCAAGGAAAAACAAAAGCAAAAGAAAAATTATGTGGGAAAGGGAACAAGATTTGTTCTATCAGATATGATATATATATATATATATAAAAATAATTAAGATAATCTGATGCTGGTTTAGCAATAGATAAATAGATCAATAAAAACATGAAGAATCCAGAAACAGACACAGGTAGATATTGTGGTTTAGCAATAGATAAATAGATCAATAAAAACATGAAGAATCCAGAAACAGACACAGGTAGATATTGTGTATTAGTCATGGGCAATCAGGAAACCTGAAAACACTCTAGGCACTTCTTACAGAGGGAATTTAATACAGGGAATTGGTCAAAAAAGTGATGAAGAACTGAGATGCCCAAGTGGACAGTGAGGCAACCCAGAAATTAGTAACACTATAACCTGCTTATCACTCCTAGAGCTGGAGGGACAGAGGGACAAAGACAGGTGGCAGTGTTCCAGAGCCCAGGAGCTGGGGACACAGGAAGCCAGTCTAGTGGAAGCTGGAGCCACAGGGAACTCAGAGCTACTGCTGGAAACATCACTCGAAGCAGAAAGAGATGGGAAAGAAATAGCTTGACTTATCTTTTCCCAGCCTCCAGTCTGTCAGTGCCCTACCATTGGCCAAATGTACATAGAAGCCTGAGGGCAGCAAGCCTGGGAATTGCAGCTCCCTGGAAACAGGGCAGGTCAGGGCAGAGGGGAGACTGGATCTGAGTGCACTCAGGAAAGTGACTGGCGCATGTAGAAGGTGGCATTTCAAGTTAGTAGGGCAAGGATGAATTACTCCTTTGGTGATGTTGGGACAACTCGTTCTCCATTTCAGAAAAAAAAAAATGAGAACTTACCATCACAATATTCACATTTAGTCCTCTTCCTGTTGGCTCCCCCCCAGGCTGCATTACGCCCTCCTCCGCTTACGCTTATCCAAGCACCTATCACACTGCCTGGACCTGTTACTCAGCAGTGAGCTCCTTGAGGGCGAAGACCACCTCTCACTTGTCTTTTCCCCCTGGTGCCTAGCACAGTGCTAGGAACAAGAGTTGGGACTCAGATATTTATGGAATGCATTAGTTGAGCATCTGCTATGTACCTAGCACTTTTCTTAGCCTGATGGAGGACACAAAATCATGTGACATGACAGTCTCTGTTCCTACCGAGTTTATTGTGTGGTTGGGAGGACAAGGTGTGTACACAAGGATGTCCCGAGCAGTGGGGTTCTGAGGAGGTCTTGAGATTTTCCCCATGAGTGCATTTGCTGCCTTAAATAGAAGCCGTGGCAGATGGGAAGATGTGGCAGATGAGACAGCAAGCAGAGAGGCGGGAGTCCTGGATTGTGTCCCAGGCTCAGCCACTTACCCGTTGTGTGACCTGGCCACCTCACCCCCTCACTGGGCCCCCGTTTCCCCATATGCAGAGTGGGGAGGTCGGACCAGGGCAGAGGTTCTCAGCCCTGGCTGCACAATGGATTTAGAGAGAGATGATGGTGTAATGATCTGGGGATGGGCCTGGACGTTGATATTTTTCAAAGTCTCTCCTGGTGATTTTTAAAATCAGCCTTTGTTAAGATACAGATCACATACTATACAATTCACACATTTAAATTGTACAACTCAATGTTTTTAGTATTTTCACAAAGTTGTGCGATCATCACTACAATCTAATTTTAGAATATTTCCACCTCTCCTAAAAGAGCCCCCGTACCGATTAGCAGTCATTCCCCATTTCCCCCCATCCTCCCTTGTCCTAGGTAACCACTAATCTACTTTCTATCTCTATGGATTTGCCTGTTCTGAACGTTTCGTATAAATGGAATCATACAACGTGTGGCCTTTTGTGTCTGATTGCTTTCACTTAGCATAATGTTTTCAAGGTTCATTCATGTTGTAGCGTGGATCAATATTCCATTCCATTTTGTGGCTGAATAATCGTCTGTTGTGTGGGTAGACCACATTTTATTTACCCATTCATCAGTTGATGGACATTTAGTTTGTTTCTACTTTTTGGCTATTGTGAATAATACTACTATGAATATTCACATATAAGTTTTTGCGTGGACGTGTTTTCATTTCTCTTGGGCATATACCCAGGAGTGGAATTGCTGGCTCGTATGATCACTCTATGTTTAACCTTTTTGAGGAACTGCCAGGCTATTTTCCAAAGCGGCTGCACCATTTTGCATTCTCACCAGAATGTGTGGGGGTTCCCTGGTGATTTTAATATTCATCTAGGTTTGTTCCTGTCTGGGGGGCTCTGTTTCTACAATTCTGTAATTTCTTATTTAGGGTTAGATCCCCGGGGCTGCTCCCCCAAGCCCATGTCACTCAGAACTTGGCTGAGCTGTGGAGTGTGTGATTGGCTCCGCAGAGCACCTTGATCGTGCTGGCTTGTGTTTCAGAGACAGTCCTGTAAGTTCTGTGCTCCAGCTCAGGACTCTCGTCCATGCCTGCCCTGCCCTGATCACAGTTCTGGCGGGAGATTCTGGAGCATTATTCTCAATAATTATACCCCTATTATAATAATTAGTATACTATTGTAGTTAGTATAATTAGTATAATATTATTATTATGTTATAATAAGTTCTGGATAACTATACTGTTATTCAGTATGAAACGCATTTTGGTTGGGCACCGTGCGTTTGTCCTGCTGGCATCTCAGGTCAGGGAGGGGAGGGGCTCTGGTTGGGAATGCCTGTGGGATTGTGCGGGCTGGAGGAGTACCCCAGCCTCACTGCTGTGCCGCTGTGTCTGCAGAGCTGGGCCCACCCCAATATGGTCAACAGAGTCCCATGTGACACGAGCCAGTAGGAACACTAACTTCTCTGGCGTTGGAGGTAGAATGGGAGTGGGGTCTTCCCCTGAGAGAGGGGAGGAGAATAAATTAGATCTGGTTTGACTTCTCACTTCACATTTACTAACAGAGCGCATTACTCACCTTCACTAAGCCCCAGTGTAAAGTGAGGCACCGGCAGCTTCCTGGCAGGGTGACTGTAAACATTAAACGCTGACGTGCCTAGCGTGGCGCTGGGCCCCGAGCAGCCCCTTTCTTCCACACCACACTCCTTCTCAACTGCTGGCTCATGGAAGCAGAGGCTGAAGCCTACATACCCCCTCTCCATCACCCCCTGAAAACCAGGACTTGTGACCTCCTTTCCAGAATGCCAGAAGCCTCGTGAACCTCAGTCTCTGCTGATGGTGAGCAGGGAGCTGGCCTCATCTCCTGAAACTTAGCCAATGGGTCCTGAAGCTCTTGGGCTACTGAGTGTTGCTGGACCCTCCGGGGTGGACTTGACCTCCTCTGAGGTTCCTGTGAACAGGACAGATACACAACTCTAGTGGGCGCCATGTACATCACAGTCGATGTGAATGGCGCCCCCTGGAGTTCTGCAGGGAACGGTCTAGGAGGCCATGAGCAGTGGTTTCCTTGACAGACCCAAACCTCGCAAAACTTCTCCATGAATTAGGATCTTCAGGGTGGTCTGCGGTGTGTATGAGCTGAGGACGCTCCCAGGTCATTCCACTGCCTGCCTAGGACCCTTCTTCTAGAGACCCCTCCCCTCATAAGTTTCAGGCAGCTTCCTTGACCCTCATCTCTTTCTCTTCCTATTTATCTTTCTCAGTCTTCTGTTTCAGTAGCTGTAAGATGAAAGTCACACGTGCCTACTTTATTTGACATGTTATTAAACACAATTTATCACTCCCTACATATATACATATTTTTCCTGTTTAAATTTTCACTCTCTGTTTCCTTGAAATAAAAAGCAACATACATTTTTTTTATTGAGGCAAAATTGACATATAACGTATTTGTTTCAGGTGTACAACATGATGATTCGATATTTGTATACATTGTGAGATGATCACCACAATAGGTCCAGTTAACATCTGTCACTGTACATGGTTACAAAAAGAATTTTTTTGTTGTAGCAGGAACTCTTAAGATCCACTCTCAGCAACCCTCAAATATGCAGTACAGTATTATTAACTATAGTCACCATGCTGTACATTCCATCCCCAGGACTTAATTTTACAACCAGAAGTTTGTATCTTTTGATTCCCTTCACTTATTTTGCCCACCCCCGCCCCCTGCCTCTGCCAACCACCAGTCTATTCTCTCTATCTATGAGCTTGGAAAAAACCACATAGCTTTAACTTGGAAAGACATGTATATGATACCACTGCTCCATTCCAAGTCGTGGCAGACATCACTAATCAATCACAGTGCTCTTTCCTCCTGAGCTGGGCACAACTTCAGTATCCTTGATCTTGCTTTCCAACCAGAGAGAATCAGTTGGAGTTGGCATGAGAGATGATGTCTATTTGCTATTCCTCAGAAATTCTTACTCAAAGGTTTCCAGCTCTGCCTCCAGCCCTGGATGTTTACCACCAGATCTCTACTATGGGACATCTTTCCCCCTGGGTGTTCATTCTCTCATTCAGTGTAACCCATTTGAGGCTCAACCATAGTTTTCCCTTCTCCAGGCAGCCCTCACTCTCCACCTCTTTTTTTCTATTAAGGCCATGCCATTTGCCTATCTTCCAAGCTAAAAAAATCTGGAGTTTTCTGACCCCTCCGTATCTGTGTCCTCCCTTTCTCAAATCCTGCCTGTGCCCCCATCCTGTCACTGTCTTCCTTGCAATGTTTCTCTGACTTGTCCCTGCTGCCTAGATGAGCACAGCACCCGTTCAGAGCTTTAATAGGCTGGCAGCAGTGAGCAAGAAGGGCAGGGTGGAGGACAAGCCTTAAGTTGTAAGGCCCCTCTCATCCTTCCAGGCTAAAGGGAATTTTCTCTGTTCTGAGCTCCCAGTGGCTGTGCCTCCTTAGGACAGATATTACTTTCAACATGTTTGAGAGACAGGAAAATGATGCCAGCAGGCTTTGGAGTCCACAGAGTTGCTGTCAAATCCCAGCTCCACAGTTTCGTTAATCCTTTCCCCCCTCCCTCACTCCCTCCCTCTTCCTTCATCCCTCCTTCTCTCCTCGCTTCTTTTCCTTCCTTCCTTCCTTCCTTCCTTCCTTCCTTCCTTTCTTCCATCAGATATTTATGGAGCACCTACCGTGTGCCAAGCAAAGATCTCTACCTCTATAAAAGAGGGTATTTTAGGTAAAATAGCAGCACAGTGCCTGGAGCAGAGCAAGTACTGAATAAATAGTTGGGGGAAAGGATGAGTTTCAGACCTGGAAATGCACCCGGAAATCGCCTGACCCACCTCATGTTACAGAGGAGGAAACTGAGGCCCAGAGCAACTGTCCAAGGTTCCACCACAAAGTTGGGGCAGAACTAAGACTAGAAACCAGGTGTTTCAGCTACAAGTCAGTGCACTTTCTGCTGCCCCCACGGGGAGGGTGGATCCCCTGGGTTGTGTTTCAGGTTGGGGAGGTGAGGCTGGACTGTGACCTCCAGGAGCCAACATCACACCTTCTTCCATATCCTTACACACTCACAAAATGTAAGACTGTCCTGAGCCAGGCTGGGTGGACCAGAGCCCCAGCTCATGGGGGGCACCCAGTGCCATTTCTTCTGGGATGTATCCTGCATCCGCAGCGGAACCCTCCTCCAGCCCTCCTTTCCCCAGTGCCCCAAGCGTCAGGCCTGGAAGCCTTGCTCACGCTGCTTCAGAAATATCCCAGAGGGACGCTCACCTCAGTCCGTCCACTGAGTTAGTCCGGGCCCTGTCCTGTCGCACTCTTCTAAAGGAGAGACTGGAGTCTCTCTCCCAGCAGACCAACCTCTCCACAGCACTCCGTAGGAACTTTCTACACTGTCACTCCAATCATGTCATGCCCTCACTTAAACCCTTTCCAGGGTGCCTTCTGCCCTCAAGATAACCTGGCATGCTTAACTCTTCATAAGTGGCCCTAGCTTGACTTCTTAGCCTCGCCTCCTGCTACTTTGCTCCTCATTCCCTCTCCTCCAGCCTCCTGCTATTTCAACCACCATTCCTTTGCTCTTACTATTTCTTAGGCCTATAAGAGCCATTTCTACCTTTTCATTTGAAAGAAGTTCCGCAAAAAACAACAAAGTAACATGCCTCCACTGATTTAGATTGTGCAGGTGACAAATGGGAGAAACCCAACTATGTCAAGCAAAAATAAATGAATAAATAAATCAGAAAAAAAATTTATTGAGCCTTGTAATTGAGAAGTTCCATGGCAGAACCAGCTTCAGGCATAGCTGTAACCAGGAGCTCAAGTGATACCATTAGGGTTTTTCTTTCTCTTCATCTACCCTTAACCTCTACTTTTCTTGTCTCCCTGTGCACATTGGGCCTCATTCTCACAGATACTTCTTTTTTGTGTCCAGGGAAGATAGTCACAAGTAGCCTTAATTTATATCATCCTTATAGCCCGAGCCAACTTGTCCTTTAAGCATAGTAGACCCAGTGCCTTGGGCCCACAGTGCTCTTAGGGGCCCACAAAAATGTTTTAGAAGAAAAAACTTCTTTAAACGAATTTTTTTTAGCTGAAGAACATAGTTTAATATATGATATTAATATATTCATCTTTATACAAACAGTCATAAAATAGAATTTTTCGTGTATTTTTTTCTAGAGAGGAGATGAAAGCAAAAGTACTTAGGGCCCACAAAAGTTGCAATAAGGCCCTGCTTAGCTCTCAAAAAGGAACAGAGACCCTCTCAGTTTCCGTGTGTTAAACCTTAGAGGAAATTCTGTCCCTAATCAGGTCGCATCCCAGAATAAATCACTCCGCCTAGAAGGATGGAGAACTCTGGCCAGGCTTGAGTCTCAGGCCCCCTCTTGGGGGAAGTATCAACCTCATACAAACACAAGGAATGGGGTTTCTTGTAAGAAAGAGGATTCTGTTTCAAGAATGTCCACCAAAGCTTGGCTGTCTCCCCCGAATGCTCCCTCCCTTATGACGCCTTCCGTGACGTCTTCACGTCTCCCAGAACTAGTTGCCTCCCCTCTGTGCTCCCTTAGCAGCTGTTCTAGTGTGAGTGTAACTGACTACATCACAGAGTTTTCCGCACTGGGATGTGAGCTCCTTGAAGGCAGAGCAAAGGAGTAGGCCGTAGAAATCTGGTCTGCAGGAATGTGCAGAGAGAGGGTTAGTTCTGCAACAGAGGGTGAGGAGAAGACCTGTAATCTGAGTCTTAAAGGCTGGAAGGCTTCTTGGAGGAAGGAGTGTTTTAGCTGGGTTGAGGGATGTGGAAGGACTCCAGGGGGCAGAAGGAGGTGAAAGGCACCTGGATCAGAAGGACTTAAGGTGTAGAGAAGAATATAGCAGGAGGTGAGCATGGGACAAGATCACAGAGGGTGCTGAGTGACACGTAAAGGAATTTGGATTTTCTCCTGCAATCCTGGGCTCTTAACGTTGGTCCCCAGAGGGCCTGTAGAGGGCCTGAAATTGAGTGTGGAATGTTGCATCTTGGTGCCTTTTTCTGCAGGGAAGCTCCATGGTTTTCATCAGATTTCCAAAGGGGTCTCTGTCTTCAAATGGTTAAGAATCCCTAGTAATGGAGAGGTTTTCCAGCTCCTGAAGCGAGGAGGGCCGTGCTCTGGAACGCAGTCAGAACAGCACCCTAGTTGCTGCTCAGTGGAAGATGGGCTGCAGGAGAGAGTCGAGGCAGGAAGAGCTGTTAGGAGTCTGTTTCAGGAGTCTAAGTGGAAGGTGACATGGGCTTCAAACAGCGTTAATATTGGTAGAAACAGAAAGGAGCAACTGGAATTAAAAGACGTCGTAACAGTGAAATTAACAGGCGCTTTCTGCGTGGCGGGGGTGATGGAGAGTTCCAAGACTTCTAGTTTGTATCATGATCTTGTCATAGGATGGTTAACAAATTGTTTTTTTAATGATTGCTTTATATTTCTTCTTCCTGTCGACAGAATGTCTTTTTTTAATAGAAATTATTTAATTTCAAAGTTAAGAATTTTTTAAGGCTTAAAGTCTCTGCTCTATATAAATTTTGACTTTCTGCTTTTCCTTTGAGCGCAGTGTTGCCATTGTGTCCTGTTCGACCATAACCCTGTGGATCAATCTGTTGAACCTATTTCTCTTGGTTTTTAATGCTTAGAGAACATCTTTTAAAGTACACTCAGGAATATAAAGGCTCTTTGCTTTTCTAAATCCCGACTTTGACGCCCTCCACAGCTACCCGCTCCCTTCCCCAGGGCTCAGCAGCTCGGACCGGCTGCCTTTTGGCATCGAGGAGAACGGGGGCACGCCGTTCACTACCAAAGCTTCGGGAAGGCACCACCACCACCATCACCAGCACCAGCACCATCCAAACTATGGCCTCTCACTGACCCTGGAGAACAAGGAGGGGCCTTTGAGGTCCCCAAACTCCAGCAGTAAATCCCTTACGAGTGAGTAGGGGTGCAGGGGGTGGGGGTGGGGAGGGGGCAGCGATGCTGCAGGGCATGGCGGGCTTCCCTAGATCTTCAAGGCAGACCCTTTCAGTGCAGCCTGGAACGGTGGGAATATCGTGCTGGGTCACCAGGTCTGGGCAAGAGCAGACAAGAGCCTTGTGCATTTAGGCAGGAGCTACTCGGGGATTATGGTTTACCAGGAAACTCTGATTTCATTACCATGTGGCAACCCTCTCTCCACCTCATGCCTTAGCAGATCTCTGCTTCCATGGTATCCAGCACGGGCTCAAAGCAATGGCAAAGAGCAAGAGGGGAGTGAGGTGGCTAGACTCTGTACTTTCCTAACTACAGGAAAACTGACTCTGTCCCGTTTCTGACGTCCCTCTTCTGACAGCAAGGTGACGTCAGGTAGCTCCAGTGCACAGTTGCAGGTCCCAGTGAGAGAAGTTATGGAAAGAGAGAGTTAGCAATTGGAAACATTTTTAGCAATATAATGGTGATTTTCTATCTGTGAAAACTAATTAAAAATATGGGCTTGGATTTTGTATGTCTATTATTTTTATTTTTCTAAAAATTCACTTTTATTATATTTTACTAAAGAATTGGGCTGTGACAGACTAGGGGGAAGGAACCAGTTCTTTATCATATATGGTTTGAAAAAGCACTGAAGTCGAGGCCAGAGTCAAAAGGCTTCGATGCTAATTCTCATTGTTAAGCCAAGTCCCCGTTGGAGCCTCAGTTTTCTCATCTATGAAATGGGGTAGAAGGTGTCGAGATGATGGCCAGGAAGCTTCCAGCTCTGACATTTCATGAGCCTTTGAGCTGGTGAAAGCGTGAGCCAATGAGCCTTCACGTGTAAGCCACGGGGAACAATTCTGGGTTGGCTGAGCCAGAAATGGGAACTCATCACGAACTTGGTTTTGAAGAGTCAGAACTCTGCCCTCGTCGCTATCTACACGGCCCTTGCCCTAGGCCACGGCTCATCCTTTTGTAACTGGATAAGTGTAACAGCCCCCAAGGGGCACCGCGCCAGCACAGTGGCCATATTGTAGCTGCGAAAGGAAGAGCTCTCACCAGATAGCTCTGACCCAATCAATGCCTTAAGACCTTTCCACAGTTCTTCACTGTCCTGGGATAAAGCCCACACTTCTGAGCATGACCACACACAGCCTTCACAGCCTGGCGCCTGCCCAGGTCTCCAGCCTCCCCACCCCACTCCTCGGAACACTCTAGCCACATGGAAATACTCTCCTTTCACCAAATACTGTGCTGTGTCCCACCTCCGTCCTTTGCACCTGCTGTTCCTTCTGCCTGCAGTGCTTTTCTCCACCCTGGTGAACTCCTACACATCCTTCAGGAACCAGCTCACATGTTGTCAGTGATACTTTCTCTAATACCCCTCTGTGAGCCCCAGCTTTGGGGTGCCTTCCTTCATGCTCCTATAGTAATTAAATAATCTTTTTATGACTTATTTGGAGTATCTGCACATGTCTGTCTGTCTCTCCAACTAGACGAAAATTGTCTCGTTCATCTCTTTATTCCAGCTCCCCAGATCCCAACTGCTAACAAGACATGGCACAAACTTTACTATGTAATGAGTGTTTAATATTTAATGAATATTTAATATATTAATGGTAAATACGAGCTAGTGAGAGGAGGGGTGGCGACCTAATCCAGAGTAGCCAGAAATCAAAACCAATGAGTTTGATTTCAGAAAAATAGCATGGTTTTTAAGGGCATGTTCCTATGCCTGTTAGCCTCAACATTCGTCTTTCCAGCTTGTATAGTGCTTTCCCATTAATAAAGCATTTGTACATGAATGGCCTCACTTAATATTCACAGCAACCTTACAAGGTAAGTAATTTTATTTTCATTTTTAAATGGCTCAGAGGCTCAGAGAGGTAAAGTGACTTGCCCAAAGCCACCCAGTTCATAGATCCGGGAGTTCGACCTTGAAACCTTGACCTTACATGTTCTCACACCCAGTCAGTTAGCATATATTTGAGAGGTTCAAGCTGTGGGAGGAGAAGGCAGGCAGAAAGGGCACTCGGGGTCAGGCTCTGGCAAGCATCTTCTATCACCTGTATCTCTCTGTTCTTTCAATCTTTCCTTATTCATTCCCCTTGGCCGCTTGTAGAACTGAGTCCAGGAGCTCCTGCCCTGTTCAGCGAAGCCGCTGCCCATCTAAAGAAGCTGGAACTGGAAACTGTGAAGGCTGCTGGACCCTGGCCTGCTCTGCACATCAACATCAATAAGGTGCCGAGGACCAGAGCTGGGCAATGGACCTGGGGCTGGCATCAAACCTCGGATTACTACCCTGGCCTGCCTCCTAAATCATGTGCCTTTGTCTTGGAGGGATTTCTACCCAGTCTCTCCTGACATATCTGCTCAGCGTGTCTCTTAGGAGCAAAGAGTCCCTCACATTCTTCTCGGGTGAATTACAGCATTAGGCGTTGCCCTCGGTACTGAGGCCCACAGGCTGGATCTGCCTGTCAGTGGTCTCTCCCTCCTTCTAATTGAAAGTTTCATGAGAGAAGCATCCACATTTATCTCCTTCCATTTTTACCCCTCTGTATGAGTCTGCTCAGGCTGCCGTAACAATATACCGTAGACCAGGCGGCTTAAACAACAAATACTCATTTCTCACGGTTCTGGAGGCTGAGAAGTCCAACATCAAGGTGCCAGCTGATTTGGCTCCCTAGTGAGGGCTCTCTTCATGGCTTGCAGATGGCCGCCTTCTTGCTGCATCCCCGCTTACTGGGACAGAGAATCTTTCTTTGTTCTTTTTCATATAAAGCTACTAATTCCATCATGAGGGACCCACCCCATGACCTCATCTAAATCTAATTACTTCTCAAAGGCCCCATCTCCAAATACCATCCCATTGGAGGCTAGGCCTTCAACCTAGGAATGAGGGGAACACAATTCAGTCCATGGGGCCTGCTGTCCCTCTCTGACAGTGCCTGGCACACAGTAGATGTTTAGTGACTGTTTGCTGATGGAAGGAGGGAAGGATTGAAAGGAGGGAGTGAAGGAAAGAGGGACAGACAGGGCAGAAGCCAAGCTCTCTTTTGACTAGGCCCGTTCTTATGTCCAAACTGGCAGCCTTATGAAAGCCAGCGTTTACCTTAGAACTGTAGAACGCTGGCGCTGGGTTTGATCTGTGAGTTAGTTCCACCGTCTCACCGTCTGAGACCAGAAGAAGGGAAATGACTTTCTCAAGGTCATGCACCTGGGGCTGAATCCTTGGGCTCCTGACTCCCAGTCCAGTGCCCTTTGAACTCCAGAGTGCTTCTTCATTTTCTACACCAGGATTTCTCAAATTCAGCACTAGTGACATTTGGGGCTGATAATTCTTTTTTGGGGTGGTGGACTGTCCTGTGCGTTGTGAGATGTTTTGCAGCATCCCTGAGCTCTGAACTGGATGCAAGTAGCACTGCCCCCCATCCGGTTATGACAACTGAAATTGTCTCCAGACATTGCCACATGTCCCCTGAAGGACAAAATCGCCCCTAGTTGTACTATTGGACACATTTTAATTTTAAAAACCCGTGAAGGAATAGTCTTTTTCCCTCCTGGGGTGTGTCTTCCACTCTGATGCTTAGCTTTGCCCCTTTATAAGAGGGAGTAGGAAGCTTCTCTCCTTACCCGCGCTGGCGAGCCTGGGAAGGTCACCTCCTCCCTGGGCTGTTCCTCCACTCCAGCCAGCCCTCTAGCCTACACTAGACCTCCAGGATTTCTCAGAAGACCCTCACTCTCTTGCGCTCCCCATGCCCCCTGAGGGCAGCCTAAAGTCCCTTTGATCACTAATGGGCCCCAACTTTAAGGCCCCACTCGCCCACTTTTTCTTCTATACCACCCTCGCTGATGGCCAGCTAGAAAAAATTCCTCTCGCTGGGCCGTAGTTATATTCATTCAATCAACAAATCTGTATTGAGCAGGCTGGTATTGAGGCTGGGGAGTCAACCCAATACATCCTGTGTCCCCTGGATTGGTCTCTTAGTTTCTTGATTTTCAACTTTTCTTCTGCAATACTACACACAATAAATGGTTTTAACAGGGGCTTACCCGGAGTTTGACAAAATCCAAAAATATTTTGCAAGGCAGTATAGCATATAGCAACAGAGAACTCACAAGCTCTGTGTAATTTGTAGTTGCCGTGAATATCGGTGGAACGTCAACAGTCGTGGCTTGTTCTGGGTTAAGGCATAGCTGAGACAGCTATGAGTTATTGAGCATTTCCCTGGAGCTCAGGCTGTAACTCAACTCCCCTCTTTTCTCCTCCACTCGAAGAGATAAGCAAGTATGCTAGAGTGATGTCATATAACCTTGACTTTGTCCCAACACATAACCAAAGTATATTACTTCATACTATGATTTATCATTAATAAAACATGCCTTGCAGCAGCCCTCACAACATATCATGATACCGTAATGAAGAATCAAAGTTTTTGATGGCTTGGAAGTTTTTTTCCAGCCTCAAGGATGGAGAATCCTCTGATGCTTCTAAGGTTTGGATAAGTTCCTGTTCTTGATTTAATGGTGAGCTGACATTTTCATTGCTCAATTCCACAATTTTACCCAAAATTATTACAGGAATTTAAATCTCATCAAATTTCAAATGTGTAAACAATTGTTAAAAAGCATCTGATCATTTCTTTATCCCCAATGATATCTGCAAACAGATATCCAACTATAATAATATCAAAACCCAATTATCATTCATTTATACATTTTGAAATCTGTATTTCCATATTGAATAGTAAGGCATCTTTCCACAATTCAGATTGAATGTAAAATACCAAATATGGTCATGCAAAAGAGAGAAAGCATAACATTCTTGGAGCCGTCCTCCAGGCTGGAACTGTGGTCTTGTTGTAATCCAGATGTTTCTCTCTCATAGAGATGCCTTCTATGCAAACATATTCACAGAATGATACTCAAATTTTCCAAAATTTATATTGGTCTTTACCTAAGTCAATTCATAGGACTGAATAGTAGCTCCTGCTTTGTCAGAACAGGAACAAACCAATTTGAATTTTATGTCCAAAAAGCATTTTAGAATTACTAAAATCAAGGGGAAAATCGATGCTAAATTCTCATTATTTTCTTATTTTGTCTGTGTTCAATTTTTTAAAAATCGGTCTTTGGTCATTACTGTCAGTATGACTATATCCCCTAAAGCAATTTTCAAAAACCTCAAATGGGCTTTAGAACCAATTTAATTTTTATATCTCAACATATCATTCTAAAAAATTAAATCTAATTGAAAAATTTGCTCTTTATACACCAGTGAAAACATCCATGCTAGTATTAAACAATTATCTTAATGTAACAGGTTTTACAAACACAAGGTAAATTATCCTAAAGTTATACTGTAAAGGTCACATCTCAAAAGAAATAAATTACTTAATTTGCTTTTTGGAGAATGCTAAGTATTGTACGATAACGATTCCAGTCAAAGAGTCTGTTTTCTTTATACCCAACTTGATGGTTTAGGATCGTTAGTGTCCTCATATCTGATGCTCTTTTCTAGTAATATTTCTTTTCTAACATGAATCTAGAATCTAAGAATCTAACATGAACAAGCCATTCATATCTTTTTTCTCATTTGATCATCATGATAATCTTATGCAGAAAGAAATAGAGACCAGAGAGGATAAGGGAGCCAGTATGGCTGAGTGGTCAAGAGCTCTAGCTTTGAAGTCGCGCAGTCCTGGGTGTGAATCTTGGCTCTTCTGCAAACTTCCTGTGTGACCTTGGACGAGTGACTTGCCATCTCTCTGCTTTGTTCTTGTCTGTAAAATGGGGAGAGTGATAGTATCTACCTCCGAATGGGATGGTTAAATGAGAGGATTCAATGAGATGTGCATGTGAAATGCTCTGTCAATGCCAGGCCCGTAATAAGCTCTCAGTAAATGTGAGCTCCTGGCATTATGTTTCTTTTTATCATCACCACCATCATCATCTTTTTTTTTTTATGGTGCTAGTAAAGGAAAAAGCTGTGGTTCAAATCCAGGTCTTTTGTCTGCTTATCTTGCTGTCACATGAAATTGCTGCATTCTGCTTGTTCTACCAAATGCTCCTCTATGCATTTGGAGGTCCCCCTGGAAAACCACATTCTGTGCCCTCTTTTCTTTATTAAATGATGTCGACCAGCCAGTTGCCCTATTCTTCCTCTAGGACTTTATAATACTCCTGCTATGTGTACCAAGGTGCTCCCTGGGTGAATGGTTGGATGAGATTAATTTTGGAACTTGCAGAATTTGAGGCCCCTAGAACATTTTATTCTTGCCCTGGTACGTTGAGGCTAACATGCCACATTCAGTCCTGATATCACTGAAGTGACTTTTAGTGATCCTGTGTCTTGTATCTTTCTTATTAAACACACGTCTCTTCTACTGGTAACTACATACATTATAAGCTTATTCAGTAGGTACTCACTGACACCTGCGGTATGCTGAGCCCCATATTAGCCCTGGGATATGCAATGGCCCCGATAGGCATGGTTCACAATAAGACATTATTTCCCGGAGTGTGGTGTGTGTACCATCAAAGATGATTTCAGATTATATACATGGATGAGTATTTTTAGGAGTGATGTAATTATCATACTGTATGTTATAATGAATATAATAGTCACCAACCCTATGATTTCAAAGATATTATTGCTTAGGTCATGTCTAAAATAGGTAGTCCCAGGGTAATCCACCTTAACTGGATCATATCAATTATAGGTACCCATTCAGTTAATACACGGGAAATGGCAAAAATAGTAAAGGTGGTGCCAAATGATTGAAGTCTGAGACACTCTACCCTGAGGTAACATAGGTAGAAATTTCCCATTGAGAATCAAATATTCAGCAAGATTTATTGTAAAATATCAATGAAGGTTTTGTGTTCTTTTGCTTGACCCAACGCGTCTCAGAATTGAATGTTGGTATGTAAGAGGTAGGAGTTATGGGGGAAAGAGCACTGCATGGGGGTGCCGGAGACTGGAAGCTTCAGTCCTGGTTGGGCCACTGGCTTTAGTTGCATGACTCCGCACGACCCTCTTCTCTTTGAAACTTGCCCCAGTCTTCTGGCTCACGGGCTTCCTAATACATCCTCTCCCTGCTTCCCACGAGAGGGAGAGGACATGCTGGTGAATCCTTTGCAAAGAGTAAAAGCATTCGTACAAATAGAAGGAGTTGATGTCGCCTTGGTCTATGTGTTTAGTCTATGTATTATTTGCAATTATGACTGATGGGAAAAATTAATGTATGTGTTTTCTTCTTTGTTTACAATCTGTTGCGTGTATTTCGGTTCGTCACAGGCTGAAGAAAAGAAAGTTTCGGAGAAGACTCTTCAGACCCCGCTTTTGCCTTCCCCTGTGGCCGATCACGTGAAGTGTAACATTTTGAAAGCCCAGCTGGAGAATGCTTCTCGAGTGAGCGCCCAGGTGCGTGGAGCGTGCGCATTCCTTTGATTTCATGTCACGGGATTTCCTCAAAGCCACATAGAAGAAAGAGGCACTCTAGGATTGAGACATGCCATGTCAGTCAGGGTCCAGCCGAGAGACAGGAACCACATCTATGTGAACAGAGATTTTAATATAAAGAGTTATTAACTGATGTCAAGTTATTAATTGGGTAACTGTATTTTGTGATGGGTGTAAGGGCCGCAGACTGCTGCATCTCCCGTTGACCTCCTGCGTGTTCAGTAGACGTGGTGGCCGAGTGGGTGTCCCTTCTTCCCCCATCATTCTTTGTGGGACTTACCACAGGGAGGAGGACAAGGCTTCTATCGAAATCCTATGATGTGAGTCCTCCCAGGCTTGTCACACTGATATGAAAAGACAGATTCCAAAATCCTTTGTAAGCTGTGAGTGGTAGTGAGCATAGAGCTGATTATTATTCCTGATCTAAAATGTGAGGTGGGGGATTAAACCGTGGGTTTGGTTTTTCCCACACGATCCCCTTTTTCATTCAAGCATGAGCTGACACAGAGCAGTGCTCAATAAAAGTATGAATACAAGCATTGATTGCATCTGAACAATTCTTAATTCCCATGATGGGGAATGACTCAAGAAAACATTTTTTTTTGTTAACTTACATAAACACTAGAGAAAATTTGTTATTGACTGGGTACTTCATGAACTCCCTCTGTGATCCACCTTCACATTTCTATAATGCTTTGAATTTAGGAGAAGCGAAGACATTTTTGCATGCCAAGGTATTCAGTTTTGACTAACCTGCCTGTTTTCTTTAACAGGTTGGAAAGGAGGAATCAACGTTTGTAAATATCAATAAGAAATCCAGTCTTCAGGACGCTAATGTAAGGTCTGTTGCTTCTTGTTTGAATGGGGAAACATATTCTCTGTATCATCAACATTGTCCTCGAAACATTACTCTGAGGGCATTTACTAAGAAAGTCAGGGAGAGAAAAGAAAACTGAAGAGAATGTGAGCCTGAAGGGATAGAAAAAGGCTGACTGAAACAACTTCCTATATTCCTCAAAAATGCTGCTCATTCCCAGTTTTAACGTTTCTACCTGTTACTACAACAAAGAAATCACTTTGAGTTACTTCTCAGGCGTGTAGATCTGACCTTGTCGTTCCCCTGCTTAAAGTCCTTTAAAGGCCCCACTTTGCTCTCAGAGTGGAGTCCAGACTCCTTAACAGAGCACGAGAGGTCCTTTACGACCTGGCTTCTGCTCACTGTCCTAGCTCAATTCCTCACCCTTTCCTCGGTCTGTTGACATGCCCCTCAAACTGAGCTCCTTGAGAGCGTTAGAACCACAGATGTCCTTTCAAGCTTCTAGCCTACCACCACCCCAAACCCAGAGGAAAACCTACCTCCTCTGAGAGCAGAAACTCTTTTCCTCTCAGCCCAAGTGAGTAATAGCCTATGGATCATGGCGGCCCCGTTACCACCTTGGGGGTCTGCTCACACTGGCAGAGTCTCCCTAGGGTAGTGTTTCCTAAAATGAGTTCAAGAGTCACTGATCAATCTGTTGTTAAAAACACAGACTGTTGGGTCCTACTCCAGACCTTTCAGATCCTTTCAAGGGGGTGGGGGGCAGTGGGGACAAGAATCAGAATTTCAGCAAGCACCCCAGGTGATCCAGGAACCACTGTTTTGGGGAATTCTTATACTTGATGCTAAAAATAAAAACAAATATTTCTCTATGTCATCTTATGATGCCCATTCCCTGTTCTTGGTATAAATTTGTCTTACTCCAGAGGCACGTACCCAGCTGCCTCCTGGACTTTTCAAAACTCCAGCTCATCTCTTCCCACCCTAACACACCATCCCTTCACTTACTTTCCAGTTTGGGGTAATGGCCTTATTACCTACCTGTTAGCCAGACCTGACACCTGGGAATCCTTGACTCTCTCCTACTTCACTCCTTCATCTAACTGGTCACCAAGTCCTGCCAATTTGACTTTCATATTATTTCTCACATCATCCTCTCCTCTCCATGACCCTAACCCCACCCTACCTCAAGTCCTTACCATCTCTCTTCCTGGGCAACTCCTGCGACAGTCTTCTGAGAGGCTCCCGGCTGGCCTCCTTTCGCCAGCATCCTCTTTGTTGTTCTAAGGACCATTCTAAAATGCAAGTCTGACTATGCCACTTCCTTGCCTGAAACCTTTGGTGACTGCCATTGCCTCCAGTGTAAACATCCCAGCCTGAGGCCCCTCATGACCTGGCCCTGCTTCCTGCTCTGATCTCAATCGCCTGCTCTTCTGCTGGGACCTTACCCATCAGTAGTTCCGGTGCCTTGCATTTTGCCAGGTCTCCACTCGGTCTCCCACCTTGGAAGTCGTCCCTCCAGCTGGTTAAGTGTAAGCTCCATTAAGCTCTCCAGATACCAACCATTCCACCCGAGCAAAGTTATGTGGTCCCCTACGAGACCGTGCCTTCTTCCGGGGACTACGTTCAGTTGACTCTGGGATCCTGGTTTAAGGAAATCATGAACCTGGAATACATTGACCCCAATTCTTTATTTGCTCATTCACGTGTTTATTCAACAAACATTTATCAGGCACTGGCCACATACCTATCACCATATTAGGCACTGAGCAGAAGAGAAATGGAGGCCCGGACGTGTTCATTGACTTGTGAGAGGTCCCTTGCTGATCACCTCAACTTATTTTGATGCCCTTTGACCCCAGAAGGCATTTCTGTTTTTTTGAGTGAAATTAGTCATGACCCACTACACAAATGTGTGAAAGCTTTTCCTTAAAATCACTGTTCTGAGTAGGGCCCATTGGTTAGCCGGCATAATTTCTTGAGGAAATGTAAAAGTGAAACAATTTTAACATTTTCACTTGTATGGAGAATTAAAACATTTTAGAGCAAGTCTCGAAGGTCTTCTGATTTTGCATTTTTCACGTTAAATACTCTCTCGTTCTTTATCTTTTTTTTTTTTTAACACATTCATGCTGTGTTTAAAATAAAATAGCTACCAGATTACTTGTAAGTAAAAATCAGTTATCCACAGGTTTTTCTTTATTCATTTTACTCGCAAAACCTGCCCATAAACCAAACCCTGATATTGGAGGTGGGTGTTTTTGGCAGGGAAATTTTACGTGGTACCCCAGCCATGTTTAGTTCCCACTTGCTATAATTTCTTCTCTATGATTTTTAATTATTTTTTGTTTTTGGATTTTCTATGGTATTTTTAATAATTGTATTTAATAAGTAGAGTGAAGAGGAGAAAAAATGGACACCTTGACTATCAATGTTATCAAGATATAAATTAACTGATAAGGCACTCCCTACGGCCAAAACAAGATTCTAAGCCTTTTTGTTGGTGTTGTTCTGTGTTTTGGTGTGTCTCCAGGAGTCCTATTCCTATACGTGTGGAAACTACCCAACCAGCTGTGGAAAAGCCGGAAATCAAGCCTCCTCGAGTGAGGAAGTTAACGAGACAATACAGTTTGTGAGTTCTATACTGCATGTTTTTCGGTTATAATAACAGAAGAGATACTATGTGTTTAGTTATAAATGCTTCTTAGTCACCACACCATTCCCAAAGAGTCATTCTAAAAATACAGTTTGGGGGCTGGCCCTGTGGCCCAGAAGTTAAGTTCACTTAACCACTCCGCTTCAGCAGTCTGGGTTCATGGGTTCAGATCCCAGGCACCAACCTAGCACACCATTCATCAGCCATGCTGTGGCGGCGACCCGCATATAAAATAGAGGAAGGTTGGCACAGATGTTAGCCCAGGGCTAATCTTCCTAAGCAAAAATAAAAATGAAAAAATTAAAATACAGTTTGTCTTCTGATGCATAATGGGACTAGACTTTTCTCCCTGAAAACATTACAGAGCCAGCCCTGATGGCCTAGAGGTTAAAGTTCGGCTCTCTCACCACTTTGGCAGCCTGGGTTTGCTTCCTGGTTACAGAACCACACCACCCATCTGTCAGTTGCCATGCTGTGGTGGCGACTCACATAGAAGAACTAGAAGGACTTACAACTAGGATATACAACCATGCACTGGGGCTTTGCAGACATAAAAAAAAGAGGAAGATTGGCAACAGATGTTAGCTTAGGGCAAATCCTCCTCTGCAAAAAAAAAAAAAAAAATGAAACAAAACATTACGTAGTTGGTATATATATTCATTATTGATTACTGTGTAACAAATTACCCCAAAATTTAGTGGCTTAACCCAATCCACATTTATTACCTCACAGTTTCATTAGGGTTGGGAGTCCAGGCATGGCTTCTCTGGATCTTCTGTGTCAGCATCTCTCCTAAGGCTGCATTCATGGTGTTGGCAAGGGTTGCCATCTCATCTGAAGGCTCGCTAGTGCAGTCTGGGCCAGGCTTCAGTTCTGTGAGGGCTGCTGGACCAAGGACATCAGTTCCTTGCCTGTGGTTGGCTAGAGGTTGTCCTCAGTTTCTAGTCACATGGGCCTCTCTGGCTTTCTCCATCAGGGAAAAGCACACAAGAAGAGCCAGAGAGAGCACTTGCAAGGAGGAAGTCACAATCTTCTGTAACCAATTCACAGAAATGACATCCCGTCCCTTTGCCCTCCTCTATTCATTAGAAGCAAGTCACTCGCTAGAGCCCACACGCAAGGGGAGAGGATTACACAAGGGTGCGATACCAGGAAGAAGGAGCATGGGGAGCCATATCAGATGCTGCCCCCGCGGCGCATTAGTGAAATGGTAGCATGGCTGTCAACAGAGCCAAAGCTAATCGCTGAGCTATTTGAGACCTGTAGGAGGAGCCATATCCCAAACTGTCCCAGAACCAGTAGGGCCTGTCTAGTTCTGTTCCGCTTAACCACAGTTTCTTGGCTGCAGAGCTATTCTAGGCACCACGAGGGAAGAACAAAATGACTTTGACAATTCCCGTCAGAGGACTCTATGTATTAGGGGGAAAGACAGAGTGTGAATAACTATAAGCCAAAGAAGACAGGCAAATGCCTGTCAGGGTGGCCGTGTGTTAGTAATAGTACTAGCAGTAGTCACAGCGGCAGTTCCCTTTCTTGATCTTGGCTGCGGCGCGGTGCCTGGATGCATAATTGGTCAGAGAGTACAGGGGGATCTTCGGGTGCGATGGATAGCGGTGGGGCTCTGGCGTTGGAAAGGTTCTCTTAGAGCCCGGGCTAGTTGACTGCTGTAAGCTCTTGAGGAAATTACTCTTGGGCCCTCTCCTTCTTCATCTGTAAAACGGGTGAGATGATACCAACCTCTGAGGAATTTTGTGAGGGTTAACATGAGGTAACGTGGCTAAAGCTCCTAGCAAAGGACCTGGCTGCAGGATGAGTTAGTTTCCCTTCCCTTCTTCTCAAGGACCTGAAAGCTTCTGAGGAAAGGTCAAGTTGAGGGGGTCCCCAGAGTGCAAAGTGTAGAACACGGCACGTAACTCCGGATGCGATTCTCAGACAGCCGTCTCAGGCCGTCTCAGCCATCTCCCTGTGAAGGGAGAGGAGGCAGGGGTTTTCTAAGGGCAGATACAGCCCACCTCATTAGCCTTAATAGAAACTTCTGGACAGTATAGCAGATGTATTTCCTCGGAAAGCCAAAATGAGTCAGATTCAAATATAATTAACGGTCCTAATGATCTCTGGGGGACAAATTAAACCATGGAAAATCTACTCCCCTGAGGGTAAAGCTGGCAGGATTAGCCTTTCCTTTTCCATTTTGAAACTCAAAATGTTGTCATCACCCATTCGGAATATGTAATCATGTTGGAAAAAATACGCAGCCTGGAAAGAGGGAAAATTTAATGAACTCACCAAATTGCTTCTTTTAAGGAAACCCTCTCCAAACCTCTAACTTCCCATGTGTATTTTTTAAGCTGCCCCAAAGTATTCTGCTTTGAAAATCAAAGAATGGCAGAATTTTCCTTGTCAGTAGTAAACAGCAAAATGCATGGATTGGATTTTCCAGTTTGAAGTTTTTGTCCCATAAATAGTTCTTGAATCGTTGACACTGGTTACCGCTTATTTACTCACACGGTCAAAGGAAGACAGATGGAAAAACTCAGGTTTCCTATTTCCCAAAAAATATTTCTGCATTATTGTTTTCGAGATGCAGGGATGTGTGTGCACAGACGGCCCTTTTGGCTCTAATAGTATTCTAGATCCCTGCACCAGAATTATGTGTATTTGGACTTTAGGGTACTAAGGAGCGCCATGATGTACAGGTGCTCTGAGAAAGTTTGCGCATCACTGCTTTTAAGGATATAGAGGAAAACCTCAACTGTGTTCTTTTTTGGAAATATGACATAGGGAGGAAGTGTGACTGCTGTGTACAGAATTGAAGGGAGACGCAAAACTCTGCAAAGAGTTTCAGGCAGCTAGAAGTATAATCCATATAATATAACATAAAATCCATCTTTGTATAGATACCAGCTAATATTTTTAGAAAATGACAAGCTGCTTTGTTTTTTCCAGAAATAGAACTTTCCTATTTATTTAGACATAGTGTAAATGTCTAAAAACGTGCAAGCAAGACAGAAATGTCCAAAGAGAAAAATAACTAATTCTCTAGAATCATATCATGCCATCAAAAATAATCCATGTTCCCAATTGATGACTGAGACTCTGGACATTTTTCCATGCATACATATTTTTTAAATAGAAAGAAATCATTTCAAGGAAAAAATCATACTACACATAAAATTTTACTTATGAAAGTGTTCTTTCAGGAATTCAACATGAATTTACCTCAAAAACTGAGCAAAATTGAAAGACTCGATAAACTTTAGATATATGTTTCTTTGCTGTGAGATCTAAGTTCAGACAAAAGGTTATAAAACTGTTCAGCATTTGGAGCTTTTCTCAATTTTAGATAGTATCAGTTGACTTCCTGCTTTTAAGGTTGCAATTTTTTTAATAAGGTAAAAAGAAATTTTAACCCCACTCTTCCACTTAACCAGCTATGTGACTTTGAGCAAGTAATTTCATAATCTGCCACTGAATATCATCTGCTTCTCTGAAAATGGAGGTTATAATACGGGGTTGTTGGGAAAATTAAATGGGCTAATGCATGTATAACTGACCTGACTTACTCCTCGGCATGGGTCCAAATGCATGGTGTCATTAATTATTCCACTTACTTGTTCAACTCCCTGCCCCCCACCCTTTATTAGTCATAAGTCCTAAATCCTCCTTTTGAGGCTTCTCCATACACAGAATGATCAAAATCCTCCAGGGGGGCCGGCTCAATGGTGCAGCGGTTAAGTTCGCTTGTTCCACTTCGGTGACCCGGGGTTCAACGGTTCGGATCCCAGGCACAGACTTATGCACTGCTTATCAAGCCATGCTCTGGTGGCGTCCCACATATTAAATAGAGGAAGATGGGCACAGATGTTAGCTCAGGGCCAGTCTTCCTCAGCAAGAAGAGGAGGATTGGCGGTGGATGTTAGCTCAAGGCTAATCTTCCTCTAAATAAATAAATAAATAAAATGCCCTAAGACCCTCCTCAGTCAGTCCCATCCACACTGCACTGGTGTCCCATGACCACGATGACCACATGTCCCACACGAGGCCCACTGCTGTGGTGAGGTCTTTTTTCTTCACTCTTTTGCTAACCTATTGTTTCTAAAACATGACTCTGTGCCAGGTGGCTCCAGAAGTTCCACATGACAGACCCTTAGGGAAAGTGTGTTACAGTCCCCAAGACTGCTCTCAAGTCTGATGATTTGCTAGAAGGACTCACAGAATTCAGAAAAGCTGTTATATTCTTGGTTATAGTTAAATACATAGGGGAAAGGATACAGATTAAAATCAGCAAAGGAAAAAGGCACACAGAGTGGAGTCCAGGAAGCCCAGGCACAAGCGTCCAGTTGCCCTTTCCTAGAGGAGTCACAGGGGCTGCACTTAATTCTCCGGGCAACAGCATGCAACAACATAAGCGAGGTATTGCCAATCAGGGAAGCTCACCTGAGCCTTGGCATCCAGGGTTTTTATTGGAGATCAATCAGGTAGGCATGGAACACCCATGTGACTGACCTTAGCTACTCAGTCTCCAGCCTTCCACAGGTCAGACTGATACAGCATGCCCCCAAACCCCAGGCACGCACAAAGAGACGTTCACCATAAATCACTTTGAGAGCACAGGCTATCTGGCATGGCCCAAGGTCTCAGGTATACAAAGGCACTCTTCTAAGTCAGGATATTCCAAAGGCCCAGAGGTTCTCCCAGAAGCTTGTCAGTGACCAGTGGTTCCTTTGGAATGTGCAGGGTTTGAGCACCCCAGGCCTGCTGAGTTATCCCTTTACTGCACAAGCAACCTGTCCACACTAAGAATGGGAGATTGATGCTGCTGCTCCGGTCCTGGGCTGGGATGACCAGACTGGAAGGGCTTCCGCTTTGACATACCTTGTGGGAGGTCAAAACTTCCCCACAAGCCCAAGCCCTGGAGACACGCACAAGGTGCCAACCCAGACTTCTCCTCCCTCGTGGTGACTTTATTCTAGAGTCCTTTTCTACGTGGATCGTCCCATTCCATCAGAGAGGTTCTAAGACCAGAGCTACTTGGCCCCAAAACAAATGTCTCCAACTCCTCCCCTGAAACCAGTTTATCACACCAAAGGGACAGTTGCCGTTAGGCCATAAAAGGGGCCATTACACCCTTCGCTCAGAGCAGCAGGTTCCGACAAGCCTTGTATTTACCCTCTTAAGGGAGGCCACTCAGAATAATATCCCTTGGTTTGGTGGTTCCTCAGAAAGTTAACACAGGACTACCATATGACCCAGCAAATGAAATTCCAACCCAAAAGAATTGAAAGCAGGGACTCAAACAGATATCAGTACAAGAGTGTTCATAGCAGCACTATTCACAGTAGCCAAAAGGTGGAAACAACCCAAGGGTCCATCAACAGAAGAATGGATAAATAAAGTATAGTCTGTTCGTACAACGGAATATCATTCAACCATAAAAAGGAGTGACATTTTGACATACGCTACAACACAGATGGACCTTGAAAACATTATGGGAAGTAAAATAAGCCAGACACAGAAGGACATATATTGTATGGTTCTACTTACGTGAGGGACCTAAAGTAGTCAAATTCATTCAGACAAAAAGCAGAACAGATGTTACGAGGGGCCCCTGGGAGAGGGCAACGGGGCGTTGTTGTTCAATGGGTACAGAGTTGCTCTTGGGGATGATGAAAAAGTTTTGGGTATAGATAGTGGTGATGGTTACACAACACTGTGAATGTATTTAATGCCACATAATTGTACATTTACAAATGGATAAAATAAGTATTATGCTATACATATTTTTCCATAATAAAAAAAAAATTTTTAATCCCTTGGCAAGCGACGGAAAACCCAGCCCAAATTTGCTTTGGCAAAAATGTCAATGTATTGGATGTTGTAAGCTGGACATCTGGTAGCCATCTGTTTGGAGAGCCCCCAGCCCCCACCCTGGCGTCCTTCCCCTCCCTGCCCTCCCTCCACACCCCACAGCCTGTTTGTTATTGTAATGAGCAGAGCTTCATGTGCTTTTAGTAACCGCAGTGATGAAGACGACCTCCCTCCAGATCTGGCCGAGGCAGTAGGAGCGACCACGACTCCAACCACAAACACCACCGCGGCCGCCACCACACAAGTCTCAGCACCGCTGGTGTCCCCCCAGGTCCGCAAAGTCAGCTCGCCTCAGAACTCAGACGGCAAGGGCCAGCTCTCCCCAGGGGCCAAGGTAGGGAAGAAAGCCCCGCGGAGCAGCTGTACTTGCCGGGAATCCAGTATAAACTTGGCATGCGGCATCCCGGATGCGTTTAAATTTTGCATAATCGACTCTGGGAACACCTAAAACACCAGCAATAAACCACCAAAGCAGGTTTTTTATATAACCTGTCCCCAAAAGATAAGCTAACCATTTATGAGAGACAAATAGTATAATAAACCACGTACACTGTACTTGAAAGAAAATTTAAGAGATGGTTGAGGGCAATTTTGATTTTAGAATACCATCCCTACATAAGCTATTACTCCACTGCAAAGACAGAAGGCAAAAAGTGGGTTTTTCCCCCATAATTGAAAATTTGGAGGAGTGAAAACATGGACATGTCCCCATCCCGTTCCTTATAGTGGATAGCCTGTTAATAGTTTGAAAATGGGAAATAGTATTCTATTTGTCAGTTTGAAATGTCAGGAAATTGCCCGCGATGTGAATGGGCTGTGACAAAGGCCTCACACAGGACACTTCTCTTGGTTTCCTTTGAGTGACCCTTAGCCGGGGTCAGTCTTCAGCAATTAGTCCAAATGTGGCTTAACCTGTCGCTCTCCCAGCAGATGCCCAGTCAAAGGCTGCCTGGTTCATGGGCCCACTGAGGAACAGTGTCTGCATGGGGCGGGGGCCCTGAAGGCAGGACCAGAGCCCCAGACTCTGTTCCCAGCTGCTCCTTTCACGCGTCTTATGGCGGCTTGAAACGAGCAGGCGCTCCACAGCCCTTGTTTCTCCAAGTCTCAGTTTCCTCCTCCTAAAAATGGGAATAAGACCTGCTACGCTGCCCAGCTCAGGGGCGAGTGGCAGGTCTAGTGGAGGGTAAAGGGCTTTTGCAAACTGGATGCCCGAAGCTTCTGCGGCTTCACGGTCACAAATCCTGGTGGTGAGGTAATTCCTGGTTCCTCTCAGTAACAACAGTCCAGGCCCACATCCTGCCTGACCAAGGCCAGTCTTTCACTGAGTCCCTTCCTGGGGTCTCTGGGAACACCTCTGTGTTCCCCAGCAGGAACCCGGCCGAGCCTCTCAGCGGGTGACTGGCCCAGACTGAGGCTCCAGCTTTTCTGTAGATCCCCTCCTGGTAATTAGAGTAGGGTTCCCCCCGCTGTGCAGAGTCCCTCGTACTGCTTTGTCCCAAGTGTGGGCACAGGCTCCCATCATCTGGATAAACCACCCACGGTTAAAACCAAGCGGGAACATTTACGCAACAGAAAGGACTTCAGTGGGGATGCAGGTGACATCCTGCCAGAGGCCACAGGGCTCCCTCTCCTGGCCGTCTCTCTCCTTAGGGCCCTGCTTGCCTCAAGTTGATGGGGCTTGTTTTTTTCCCACAAAGGGTCTCAAGGCCCCCATGCTGCTGAGACCTCAGAGCAAGAGGAAAAAAAATTTTCTAAAAAAATGAACGTGATTTTCAGAAGTACCACTCTCCCCTAAAGATCTTCCTCATTCTTGTCCGGATGAGTCCAGCACCTTGAGGCCTTGACCCTCCTGATCCAGGATGGAGGCTTTGTTCTCTCTTTATATATTCAAAGGATCCTTGAAGTGCTTCTTCCCCAAAAGACCAGTCAAAGAGCACTCAAAGCATTTAAGAAAAATTGTTTGCAGCTTCAAGAGAGATGGTTCCCCATCCTACACCCTGCTTGTCCCCATTAAGGTTTCAGAAAAAATTGGGGGTTCGGTCTCAACATCTCGCACACTGCTGAGCAGGGAACTCTGGGGGGGATTGGCGTGATAGTGAGTTCGGTGTTAGAAAGGGGGGAGAGGAGAGGTGGGGAAGCTCTGTGCCTCCTGGTGAAATTCCGCATCAGTCTGGAGCTGTCACTCACCGGGATGTCTTTGTCTGCCTTCTAGAGCCCCTCTAACCGAGGAGGTGCGTTCACCTTGGAGCCGGGCGATCTCCTGATGGATTTCACAGAAGCCACTCCTCTGGTAAACTTCCCATTTTGCTAAAACCAGAAAAGCCACAGACCATAGAAACATCTTGGCAGTGGGACAGAAGGACAGAGGTGGGCATCACTGTTGAGAAGGCTCTTCCTCTTGTCCTGCTCACAGCCTGAAGGCTCAGGAAGCAGCTTTCTTCAAGGGTTTGGGCATCATGGGGACCCTCCAGCTCACAGAGCCCTGAGGGAGGGCAGGTCTCCCCTTCCTCCGATGGTGGCTGCAGGGGTCCCGCCCCCACCTGTCTGCTGCTCCTCAAGCATCGTAGGGCTCCTTGGTCCTTGAGCCTTGGCTTCTTGGCATCCTGGGCTGCGCCCCGCACGCCTGCCCACGTCGCTTTCAACAACACGCTCAGGTCTGAAGCACCAGCTCCAGGCCTCATTGCAGCTTTCCAGGCCCCTCATGCCTCCCCACCATCCTCCATCCTCTGCATATAGGACTCCCCTTAGGGATGATGGCCCCCGTGGGACTCCTGTAGGTGAGAAACCCCTTCGGGGGAGAGAGAACTGAACCAGGAGTCACACAAGCCAGACCTGGCTCCAATCTCCTTCAGAGCCTTGTCATCGGATAGTTGCTGTCAAATAAGGATGTCATTGTTTCCCTGTCTGCCTAAGACCGTTATAAGGATCCCAGGGGAGAGAGAGAGCGCTTGCAGAATAATATAAAGCACCATAAATATGTGTAAGATATTATTGATATTATTAGATGCCACAGGCAAACTTGGATATATCTTTGGCTGGACTCAGCCTAATACCCAAGTGTACCGGAGCATAAATCATGGTCCACAAATGTGGGATGTGAGCCAAGTCAAAAACTATCTCCTGAGAGCCTACTGTGTGCGGCTCTGGGAGTGAGCAGGGCAGCTCGAGGCTGGAGCGGAGTCAGGTTGATAAAGGGCCGTGATGGACAGATGGGCGGTGCAGAAGATGCTGAGGGAGAAGCCAGCAGTGGGAGTCGTTCAGGACTGGCTCGCTGGAGGAGGATGTGGTGGATGGGAAGAATTTCTGGAAGGCTCTCAAGAGGGGACAACTGAGGCAGAATGCTGCCCAGGCTTTAGGAGTGATCTCGGCTCCTGCCTCAGCTGGCACAAGGACCTCACTTGTGATTTATACAGTTGTGCTTGTCGCCTGGAGAGTTGGTATAGTCTGAGAGCTTTGAGTCAGCGCCTCTGGATAAGCAGCTGAGAACTGAGGGCCTCAGTTACTCCCTTCCCGTGTTTGAATAAATGGAGCCGACTTATTCATGACCTCCTTGTTAGAAAAATTGCCAAGATAGGATAACCCAGAAACAGAGGGCATTCCCTCATCACCTCATCGCCCCTTTGCACAGAGAGGGAAACTGAGTCCCAGAGTGGGGTAATTACAGTAATTACCCAGGGACTGAGCTGCGGCTGGAACCCACGTGTTCTGGCTCCTTCTCTGGTCCTCTTTGCATCCAATTGGCCTAAATCCGGCCTCCTCCTTAGAGAACTTGCCACTTTGGAGAAGAGCAATGCCTAGAAGAAGGTCTGTGTTTAAAGCATGCCCCAGATGGGAAAGTAGAACAAGGGGCATGGAGGAAGGGACAGCAAATTAAGTGACCTGGACCACAGCATCCCACTGAGGGTCCTAACTGAGGCCTTCACTCCTAGGCAGGCCGTGTTGTGGGAGACGGAAGCTGGGGCAGCAATCTGAAGACATCCAGTCCAGCTAGAGGGCAGCATCTTTCACGGGGACCTGAGAACTCCTAGGGTACAGGGCCGATGAAGGCCAAAGGGGAGAAAGTTAAGCTCCAAGTTCCGTGCTGAACTTGGCCTGGCAGGAATAGAAGCCAGCGGGAGAGAGATCTCCCTGAGTTAGGCTCTTAAGCAACTTCCAGGCTGCTGCAACGTGCTACCATTAATGCCATAAGAGAGTCTATGTAAACTACCACTGCTGTGGGACCCAGTGCCTAACCCTGTCTGGGGGCACTAGGAAAAGAAGACTTCATGGTGCTCGGGTTTTTAAGTATGAGTAGGAGTTTGCCAGATGGAGGAATAGACTGAAGCCTTCTATGAAGAAGATACAGCATGAAGCAAAATACTGAGTATTTATTAAAGGGTCTGGTGGATGTGAGAACTAGGATTAGTTTACAAAGAAATGTATCTTGGCTTTGATGGGAGCGATGGGATTCCCTTAAAGACCGTTGTGTGGTGAATCCAGCTTGTAGGTTTAATTGCCCCATCTTTTCTTTATGTGAACATAACAGACTGAGATTAGAAAGGAAGCAGCTGGCAGAGACCCAGAGGTCCTCCTATCTGGGGTGCCAATGCCTGCCAAGTGACTGTCCAGCCTCTCGTTGTGCCCCTCCAGCAACAGGGAGCTCATTCCTTCTCCCCAGGACACTGGTTCCATCTCTAGGCTGCTCTGACAGGGTCCAGTACAGGATCCAAGGTGCTGCACCGCCCAGGCACAGGACAGCTGAGGTCCTTGTACTACACGGCTCCCCACTTCACAGCTGAAGTTGGCAGTGAATGCATGTTCTCAGGATGAAGCATCCTTCGTCTTGCTTGTGTGGATTTGAGGCATGAGTGTGCATTCACTCAGAAAGTATGCTGGAGGGCTGGTACTTTGGTGAGAGCCCACTCCATTTTGGATTTTCCTTGGCATCATTGTCTTTGACCTTACTGCACTCCAGGGTCCTGTCTCTGTGGGTGCGGAATGGGCCCAGAGAGGAAGAGGGACTCCGGCAGCCTGCTTCTCGCTGTATCTGGTCTTCTTCTCTCCGCTCCTCCGTCTGCTGCTCCCAGCATCATAGAGATGCAAGCTGCAGCGCTCTCGGCACTCTTTGTTGGGGTAGTGGCGGGGCATGGCGTCTGTATCTCAGAGGACAGCCAGGGAGAGACTGGACTTAGGGTCTGGGGCTGGATGAGACTCCTAAAGCCACATCACCGCCCTGGTCCCTCGGGCCAGAGCTGGAAGGACAGGGAGCTGGAGAGGCAGGAGTGGGGCAAATTTTCTTGCTTTCATTCAACAACGTTTCCCCAAGACTCTATTGGAACAAGTTCAACCCGTATGACTCTCGCCCCTTGTAATAATGTCTCTGTGTGGAGTGACTTCAAAGGAGCATAGTCCAAACGGCCGAGAATAATAAAAAGATTCAATCTTGAACTGGCATCCTTCAAAATAATGAATGAAGATTAAATTCACAGCTCTGGGTAACACTTCTTGAATCTCTTTTTGCTTAATTCCCTTCACCCTGCACTACCCCAAGGACTTTCGTCCTCAACCTCTCCACAAAAACATTCTTTCCAGCTTCACTCTCCTAGTGTTTTTTTCTCCTTTTTCCAAATCTTTTCTCCTCCAGTCCCCGGCTCTTTTATTATGTAGCTCAATTTCGCAGTCTAAGTTCTACAACCTCTGTGGCTTTGTTGTCCACTCATTCCCAGAATCTGCATCATAGACTAAATGATCAGATGGGATTTCTGCCTGGGATGAGAGAGGTGGGGGGTGAGGGTGGGGAGGGAGGAAGGCAAGTGATGAGGACAGCACCTGCTCTCCATCTGGTTCTCCCTTTGGGGTGTGAGTGTAAGCATGTGCACGGAAGTTGTTGGTGTTGATCGAGTGAGGGGTGTTGGAAGGAAGGTACAGTTGTAGATCAATAATGTTGACCTAGGAACGCAGAATCCCGCCCCCTACTCCAGGTCTGTCGTGCCAGCTTCCCTTTCCAGCTCACAGAGACCATAAACACCCATGCCTTCTGTGTTCCCAATGCTTTCTCTTTGGGGCTTGTCCCTCCCTGATCCCTGTACTTCATGGACCACTCACCCAGCTGCAAAGCAGAGCTGGTCAGAACCCAGGTCTCTCCTCAGTCAGGGAACATTAGTCAAGAGTTGACATGTCAGGGAAGAGATTGGGCTGGCCAAAGGAAGACTGTGTAGGGCACAGAACGGGCCCGGGGTTGGGTGTCAGAGGAACAGGGTTTCTATTCGTCTCACTAACTTTGTTACTTTGAACCTCATTCCATCGGGAGGGCTAACATTTAATCTCAAGTCAGATCAGGGGGGCCTCCTCAGTCTCCCTAGGGTTTCAGTCATGTTCTTTGGGGCACAAGAAGATAAAGGGAAGTCGATTTAGTTTGTGATGTCGTCTGTTTGCTGATACATCTCGGACACTCTCTGCTGCTCTCGTGCCCTTTCTGGGTGGGTGGGAATCGCTGTCCTGCTGGGATGTGAATTCCTGTCTGCTAGACGCACCACACGGCCATCCTGCTCCGGGGCCTGCCACCTCCCCTCCTCTACCTGAACAGACGGCCCAGGTCCTCTCTGCTCTTTCATCCTGTTCCCCAGCCTCAGCTCAGGGATGAGGGGCCCAGGGCTCCTTTGCTCAGTCTCACTAGTGTCTACCCCTCATCTCTTCCCCTCAGATTTTTCCCCCCATCCTCAAACTGGCAACCTCTATTCTCATCTGGATGTTGAAGAAAGCTTACACCTTTTCATCATCATCTGTCTATGCCAAAATCTTTCTGTTCCCCAAAGAGTCAGATTTTGAAACTCAGAAAGCCAAGTAGAACCTTAGCAGCCTGAATGTAGAAATACCCAAGGAGGAAAGGAAATATCAGGAGAAAAGTATACATTTCAAAAGAGTGTCTTATTACATGTGTAATGTTATTTCTTGTTCATTTACTAAGAGCCAAGGGTGTGGGAGCCCCAGGAATGTTCTTTTGTTTAAATCCACTCATATGCATATTTAGAAAGGTCAGAAATGCTTGTGGGATGGATCAACACTTCTTTACTGTGAAAGTCCAATGCTGGGCAAAGGCTTAAGTCATTCATTATAATCTTCCGTTCAGACACTGGTTGCCAGTACACGTTTGACCTCTACGCAGTATGTCTGTGTTTCTTGGTCATTTATACCAGCTTTTATCTTCTTCAAAAAGCGCATGTTGAGTGCCTGCTGTTATCTGCAGAGGCAAAGACCTCATGCTCTGGGGTCCCTGGTGTAGTTGGTCTGGTTGGGGCATCGATGCATTGGGGCAGTGGTGGGAAATGAACCTGGAGGACAGGCGGGAGCCAGGTTCACGCAAGCCTTAGAAACCATCCTGTGGAGTATAGCATTTATCCCGAGGACCAGAGAGAGCAGTGGGGGGACTTTACCTAGGCTGGGGAAACTTAACTGCGGGTGACTAATATGGACTCACTTGTTTCTGAAGAATGAGTTTAGAAGCAATCAACAAAAGAGTCTAGACGCATGGCTTTCAACTTTGCAAATGCAATTTCTGCATCTCCCAAATTTGAATAGTAAAATGAGGCTGTTGTGAAGGCCATTGTGAGAAAATGGTTGTCAAAGCCCCTTGGAAATTGTCCAGGACCGCACCGTGGTAAAGAGGAGGGAGGTGGATCAGTTTGGAAACAGAAAAGAGACTTGCCATTTTCTTGATCATTTTTTGATGAAACTTACCCGGAAGCTGTACTTGATTCGTTATGGCAGAATCATACCGACTACTTAAGGAAACTCTCGAGCTAAAAGGTGTGTGTATTTATTTTCTGGAGTGAATGGTCCCTCCCTGAAACCCAAACTAACCTCGTCAGTGGCCCCCTCTCCTAACATCAGAGCATTCTCTCTTCACCATCCTCATCCTCACCAGCACAAGCTGTTGGATCTCTGCCGGGTGCATGGCTCTATAAAGGGCTGGGGCGGGAACCTGGTATCCCAAGTGACATGGCATTTTCTCACAATGCTTGGTATCTTCCAGCTAAGCGGCAAAGTACGCTAGTGCCAATACGAGACGCCAAGGCCTGGGCCCATAGGTATGGGAGGGGGATCAGAGCCAGGACGTTTTCTGAACACAGATCAAGAGCCGTGACA
Organism: Equus quagga; assembly: GCF_021613505.1. Lineage (NCBI taxonomy): Eukaryota > Metazoa > Chordata > Mammalia > Perissodactyla > Equidae > Equus > Equus quagga. Next base: position 72,429,872 of record NC_060267.1, on the reverse strand, counting down.
GATGAAAACTTAAAGTCTGTGTCCCTCCTTGCTAATATGTCTCTTTCCTGGTGCTCTCTTTGGACAACTACTCACCTATACACCATAATGCGGGTGCAGGAGGCACTGGGCATAGAAGGCAAACACTCTTAAGTGTGTAGCCACTCCTCATATGGCCCCCATGGCCAACCTCACTAATTCATCACAGCTTTCTTTCTGGCTTGACTTGGGCAATGCTTCAGAATCCCCAACAACATGCCAGGAAGCCACTGCCAGTCCTGGGCAGCTGGCGCAGGAGATGGCCCCTACCTGCCAGCCCCGGGAGTGGGGTTTTGATGTATTGTTCTGCTCAGATAGTGAGAAGACTGATGAGGGCCAGAGAAGAGGAGAGAAGGCGGAGAGAGGGGGGAGGCGGGAGGGACTAGAAGCCAGTTGGCCGGAGGCTGGAAGGAGGCTGCGGGTGAGGCTGGCTTGCCAGCAGTCTGAAGTTGACAGATCCGTCTTGCACTGTGCTATCTTTCTCTCCTTCCCCGCCCTTATCTCCTTCTCCTCTTCCTCCCCTCTCACCACCTCCTCCTCCCCTTCTCTCCTCTCCTCGTGAGCAGGCAGAGCCCGCCAGCGCCCCCCACTGTGCCCACTCTCGCTGTTCTCCTCCACTCTCTCTCCCCATGAAGGAAGAGACCACTGGAGTTTGCATGCACCCTCCAATCAAAACGAGGCTGGTAGGTACCCTGGCAGGGAGAGGGGCCTGGCCAGGAGAGGTGAGGCGGGCAGGAGCCACCAGCCGGCGGCCCCGTGGGTGTGCACGAATGCCAGACCTCCAGAAGAGCCCGGCTAACAGGTGCTCTCCCTCCAGGATGGATGCAGAGTTTGGAGTCCAGCCCGCCCTGGTCAATCTGGGACATGCGGCTGTGGTCCTGTCCTTTTGTCTCTAGGTCTCAAGAACCAGGAAGAGTTTGTTTTCCTAGAGCTTTGATGAGCATAGATGCTTTTCTCAGAGATGAAATCTTAGTTGCATTTCTATTGAATATAAAGACTTTTAACTTGTCTTTTCCTGCTATTTATCCAGATCACAATATGAGTATTCCATGATGACTTGAAAGGAATCGCCCATAATCCCAACCTAGCACAACTTTTTTTCATTTTTGCATGTTTCCTTCTAATATTTATTCATATTCATTCGTAGTTCTACGTCGTTAAATCGTAGTATCTGTATCATGTCCTGTTTTTCTCTTCTCACTTTAATGTTGTGTTGTTTCTCTCTTGTTCTTGCTGCATTCTATGACTGTTTGTGTTCCATCAAGTGAATGGTCCACCATTTACATAACAGATTCTTTACAGCAGGCCGTGTGCTTTGTTTCCAGTTTGTCACTATTCAAGGGAACACATATAGTTTTTGCATCAGGTATTTGATTTTCTCAGGCTAGACTCTGCTGGGTTCAATATTGTGCCTTTGGGCTTGTTCCCTTTCTAAAGTGGTTACACCAAGTGACAGCACCATCAGAAGAGTGAATATTGGGGCCAGCCTGGTGGCGTAGCAGTTAAGTTCACACGCTCCGCTTCGGTGGCCCCGGGTTCACCAGCCCGGATCCTGGGCGCGGACCTACACACCGCTCACCAAGCCATGCTGTGGCAGGTGGCCCACATATAAAGTAGAGGAAGATGGGCACAGATGTTAGCTCAGGGCCAATCTTCCTCAAAAACAAAAACAAAAAGAGTGACTATGCTCTGCCACAGTGGAGCAACACAGAATGTAACTGTTCAAGTATATTTTTCTTATTTAGAGCAGGTGTAAAATAATTCTTTGAAGTTGCCAGCTTTCATGTTTCTTTGATATAGTAATCAGCCTCTTTCCCCCTTCTACTTCATGATGGTCTGAGAGTCTCATCTGTACGTTACTTTTCACTTTGCTGTTGGTCTCAGAATACCGTGTCGAACCATTAGGCCACGTGAGGAGAATGTGCCACAAGGCTTCCCCCAGAGTCCTCCCCTTGCTGTGCTCCAGGCGGCCACTACCCGCAATCTAAGTGGACACCTGAGTCTCTGGGAATCTTGAGATGTTTAAAGAGACTGAAGAGAGTTTGGGGAAGTGGTGCAGGCTTGGGCTGGACATCTCAGTGCACATAGCAAGGACATTGTCATTCCCAGATCGGTCGGGTTGAGACCTACTCCACTCACTCAGAACCTCAGAAGACTTGGTCTGGTCTGATGTGTTCTTGCTCATGCCCACCTTACCCCCCATTAGAATGACTCAAGGGCCTCAAGTCGCTGTTCCAGGGTCTATAGGCAAGACCCTGAGAGACACAAAGGCTATTGCCAAAGGGCAGGGGTGGCCTTGTCGGCTGCAGCCCTCTGGTGGCAGGTGGCACCCTGTGCGTTCACCAGCAAATGTGCAGGCGGTTTCTGCACCCGGAGGCTGCAGACAAAGCTAGTGCCAGAGTCATCAGGCCCCTGAGCCTGCTGGCAGTCCTCTTGGCTGACTTAAAGAAATAGTTTCCCCCATTCCCCAAAGCCTCCAGGATGCCAAAGACAAAATGACCAGAAAGAAAGAAATGGAAGCAAAGGCTCTTTTTGGCCACCCACGGCTACCTGATCATGCTGGTGCATCCGCCCTCTTTCAGACCAGCCCTGCACTGCAACTACGCCCTACACTAGGCTCTTCCCGTCACCCTGCCTTCGCTTCCCAAAGGCCACGGTGGTAGGATTCTCACATGCTCACATGGGTTCTTCTGAGGTTTTCCTCTATTATCAGAGTTTACAGGCAGCCCAACAACTGAAGTGAACAGACAGGTTATACTTTCTGGCCTAATTAGTCTGGGCCACCTGATACACTATCCACTGTGATAGACTGTGTCCCAGGATGTGACCTCTCGCAGCCTCAAGTCCATTCCCCACAGCTGCAGAGGCCGTCAGCAGCCACCCCCCGCAGCCCTGGCCTGCCTCATTATACACCTCGATCATGGCCTTTTGTGGATCAGGCCATGCATAGGGCCCCGCATGCCTTGGAGGCCCAAGCAGACCCAGTGATAGGGGTTCCAGGGCGAGGTAAGTGTGCGGTGCCCTACAAATATGACTCCAGCCTGTCATTCCTGCTGAGTCCCAGCCCTACAGTACAACGGGCACAGATACAACAGCCAGGCAACACTCCCAAGGGACCCTTTGTGTATTTCCTTTCACAAGCAATGAAGGCTCTGTGTGTGTTCCCTGGATCCTACAATTGTTTTAAAAGTGCCCTGCCAAAGATTTCCAAACTTTGTTTTCTAATCTAAAAGTAACACTCTAGGAGCCAGCCAGCAGGCGGCATAGTGGTTAAGTTCGTGTACTCTGCTTTGGCAGTCCAGGGTTTGTGGGTTCGGATCCTGGGTTCAAACCTACACACTGCTCATCAAGCCATGCTGTGGTAGCATCCTACATACAGAAAATAGAGGAAGGTTGGCACAGATGTTAGCTCAGGGACAATCTTCCTCACCAAAAAATAAATAAATAAAAACAGCAAGAAGGCATGGAAAAACAGAAATCCTAGGAAAACACAATAGAGAAAGAATAAAAATATTAGTTAAAAAAAAAAGTAACACTCTTCTCTTTCTCTTTTTTGAAGATAAAAACATTCCCGGCTGATACAGTGACCCCGTTTCCTGATCCTTTCATTACAGGGCCACAGTTTACCGTAAGTAGATCCAGAAAACCGATCTGTGTTTTAAGACATTGTTCCTGTGTGGCGTGATTTTCTGTGGAATGCCAGGCAGCAATGTCAGCAGCTTCTTTTGATGACTGGGAACTCTGTGAGGTTGGGAAGGGTTTGGGGTCTGCATCTTAGTTATTTTATTTTGTTTGATGGAGGTGAGCTTCATACATCATAAAATTAACCATTTTAAAGTGACAATTCAGTGACATTTAGCACATTTGGTGTGGTGCAACTACTACCTCTATCTCATTCCAAAACATCTTTATCACCCCCCCCTAAGGAAACCCTGTACCCATTAAGCAGTCACACCCCATTTCCCTCCTCCCTCTGGCCCCTGGCAGCCACCAACCTGCCTTCTGTGTCTGTGGGTTTACCTACTTTGAATATTTCATATAAATGGAATCTTATAATATGTGACCACTTGTATCTGGCTTCTTTCACTCAGCACAGTGTTTCTGAGGCTCAGGCATGTTGTAGCATGTATCAGTAATTCATTTCTTTTTATGGCGGAACAGTATTTCATCGTACATCTATACTGCAATTTGTTGATCCATTCATTCATTGATGGGTATTTGGGTTGTTTCCACCTTCTGGCTATTGTAAATAATGCTGCTGTGAACATGTGTATACACGTGTTTGTTTGAGTCCCTGTTTTTGATTCTTTTGGATCGGATCTGCATCTTGAAAATGATGTGATCTTAAGTAAGTCACTTTACCACTCTGAACATCAGTCTCCTCTTATTTAAAGAGGAAACAATGATAAGGATATCCTCCTTTTATCTGGTTGGGGCAAGAATCAACAGGGATACAGAACTTGAAAGTACTTTACCAACCACAGACCATCCCACAAATGTCAAGTGCAGTTGCTATTTCTCAAGGCTGGAGAGGCAGGTGGTGTAATTAACAACAGCAAGTCGTCGTGACAACCGGCACCCTGTTACCACCTGTCTGTGTGGCTGGGCAGCCTACTTCAACTCTGCAAATGGCTGAAATGGTTTTAAACATTTTAATGTGGTAGTTGCCTCATCTGCAAAATGAGAGAGTTTGGTGATTTTCAGGCTTCTTTTCAGCTGCTCAACTCTTTTCTTTAAATGAAAGCTTCTGCGGAAGCCGAATGGAGCCGAAGTGGGGAGTTCAGCATTCCTCCTCTTTCCTCTCACCCTCTCCTCCTTTTAGGGATCAGGGTTTACAATTCCTAGAACTAAGTGATCCTTGAGTCTCCTTCCTAAGGATTTCTGGCCAATCTGGAGGATCTGATCCACGAGGTGGCCTAGGGACAGCTCTAAGTGCAGTCTCATAAGCTGGATGACAGTCACTACCTGAAGTGACTTCAGCCACATGGAGAGGGAGGGAATGGGTGGTGGCTGATTCAGATTTCAGAGGACAAACAGAGATGGGAAGCTGTCCAGCAGTCCAGGCAGAGGCAGAAATAGGTTCCTAGAGCAATCCAATTTGAGGGTCATGAGATGCTTTTAGCACCTGCCTCTTAAGAACCAGAGGGCAGAGACACAGGGCCTGCGCCAGGCTGTTAAATGCTACTGCCCCAACGTTCGTCCCACCTCTGCAGTTTGCTGGGCACAGCGCCGCAGCTGAAGCTCTGGCTCTACTTCCCTCAGGAGGCCATGGCGGGCCCTCTGGCCTCCTGCCCAGCCTTGGCAGTACCATGAGACACCCAGGGAAGCCCTTCCTGAAAAGCTGGGGGCCGAGATGGAACAGGAAGCCAATGTCAGAAACCACGCTCGGGCTTTTAAGAACTGGGCAAGAGTGGCTGGAAGGCAGTTGGAGTGGGCAGGAAGAACAGCGTGAACCAGAGTCCTGGGATGAAATGAAAAGGGACTGAAATGAAAGCCAGTGGGACTAGAACGCAGAGAGCAAGGGACTGGGGCACGAGAGGAGGAAGGGGAGGAAGGCAGGGGAATATCATAGGACAAAACTGTGCTCAGCCTTGGAGGCCACAGTAGGGATTCTGATCTGTATCCTAAGAGCAAGGGGAAGACTTTGAAAGGCGGTGACAGGGCAGGTGCATTGGAAATGATCCCGGTGACAGCAGTGGGAGGACTGTTGGGTCCAGGCAGAGTGGATTCAGGACAGTAGTCTGGAAATCTAGGACAGCAGTTCAAAGGAGAGAGGGCAGAGAGCTTGACCCAGATGTCTGGGTTTTGATGGTGGAGTTGAAGAAAAGTGCACAGATGGGGAAGATATTTAGGAGGTTGGAAAGAAATTGGATTGGATGAGAGAGGCAGGGTCAAAAATGACTCCCAGATTTCTGACTTGCAAAATGTGGGTCCATTCACTGAGTTAAGGAATTCTGAAAGAAGACTGGATTGGGAAGGATAATGAGTTTGCTTCTGGTGATGATGTGTTAGAAATGCCTTGGACACATCCAGGTGGAAACGATGCATGGGCAATTGACTATCCGAGTCTGTAATTCAGCAGAGAGGGCTGGATTGGAGATAACAATTGGGGAGTTACCAACAGCTGGGTGGTAAGGGACGCCAAATTCATGGGCTTCAGCCTCCTAATTTTCTCACCTCTGTATGTCATGTTCTCTTCTCCTCCCCACCAAGGTCAAGACACGTGACCTTGCTGCAGGGGAGTCCTCTCCACAGGCCTCCAGACCTGTCCCGGCCACAGTCACGGGGGAGTTTAGTAGCTCCAGGGAACAGTGCCCAAAATTGGTCTGATAATTGATGGAGCATTGACCTTGGGCCTGGTTTCAACAACGGCGCTCCTTGCTTCATCCTAAGACCAGTTTCTGCCTTGCATTCAGGCCTGTTAACTGGGTCCTCGCTTGATGCTCAGCCGAGGGCCTTGGTCCACCTAGCATGAGAGCCCCCGGCTGGTGCTGGGCAGACTTCTGTCCTGAGTTCTTCTTCCTAGCCTGGGTCTGTCCTTTTGTTATCTGCTCTGTTCTGGCAAAAGTTCATTCACTCATTCATTCATTTCTTCGTTCGACAAGTATTAAAAAGACGAGTACTCAGGGTTAAGATTTAATATCAGTAATGTTCGCTGCTCCCCAAGGTCATTCTTAAGTGAAGCTGCCTTTTTTTTTCGCCTTGAGTACATGGTGGGGAAGAATACAATGCCTGCTAGCACAGTTTGGTGCCACTGCCTTGAGTCATGCAAAGGCCCTTTTACTCACCATCACCTTCATGCCATATTTCCCTGTTTTTCCAAAAAGAATCAAAAATGACATCGAAAGTCCAACCTCCACCCACTTCACTGAAGCAACGAAATAACTTCTTCCCCCACTCCTGGGTTGGGACGGATGGGCTACGTCATGCTTTAAAATGACAAATTGAATTTCCTACTCGCGCTGCGTGTCTGTCACGGGTAGGCTGAGGGCTCTGCTCTGCATTGTCCCCTTTCTGGGACTCAGGCTAATGGAGCAGCTGCCCTCTGGAACATTGCTAGTCACAGTGGCAGTGGGGAAAGAGAGCTGATAAATCACCAACTGGCTCTTAAATCTTTCAAGGGAGATGAAACATGGCAGCAAAGCGAGGCGCATGGCCATGCCTAACTTCAAAGTGGGTGAGGAAGTGCAAATCTCTACCACGTGCCTGGAATGGGATGAGCCAGAATTATCTGGGGAACCACACAAGCGGCTGCTACAGCCCAGCATTTGTGAAGGCTCTTTGTGCAAACATCATGTGCTGTGCATCACATGCAAACATCACATAGAACTGCGGGCCGCCCCTGCTCAATTCTTGGGCATCGCTCCATCCCAGGGCGGGTCAGTTCTCTCTCTGGAGACAGGTGTAAAACAAACAGGGGCTTGCATTTCTCAGCAAGAGCCTTTCAGGACGCCTCAAAGCTAAACCTCGTCCCATTGCTCAAGCCGGATACACCCTCACAGAACTACAACTGTACTTGGTATTTTCAGTGGTTTTCCATGTTTCCCCTGGAGGGACAGCTCATCTTCTGTCTATTGCTAAGAATACACTGCTCATTTGATGATCAAAGCCTCTTCTTTAGAAAGCCATGTGATAAAAATCTCCAAGTTTAGAGCCAGGTACTAGCATAACAAATCAAATTATAAAATATATAGCTGGTATCAAAAGAATGTAAAACAAAAAGTATGCATAGAAAAAATATTGTGAGGAAATATACTGACAACAACAGTAAGGGATTATGGAATTTCTTCATTTATTTACTTTTAGTGATCTTTTAAGTTTTCTGTGTAAAAGTAATAAGCATATCTTGCTTTGTAATGAAAACGACAATAAATTATCCTCTCTAAATGGGGCAGAATATCCTAGACCAGTAGTTCTCAAACTTTACTGTGTATCAGAATCATCTGGAGGTCTCATAAAAAACACAGTTTGCTGCATTTCATTCCCAGACATTCTGGTTCCAAAGGTTTTGGATGGAGCCTGAGAATTTGCATTTTTACCAAGTTTCAGGATAACACTGGGGCCAGTCCTGTGGCCCAGTGGTTAAGTTCATGGGCTCTGCTTTGGGGGCCCAGGGTTTTGCCAGTTCGAATCCTGGGTGCAGACCTAGCCCTGCTCATCAAGCCAAGCTGTGGTGGCGTCCCACATAGCAGAGCCAGAAGGACCTACAACTAGAAAATACAACTATGTACTGGGGGGCTTTGGAGAGAAGAAGAAGAAAAAAAGAAGATTGGCAGCAGATGTTAGCCCAGGTGCCAATCTTTAAAAAAAAAAAAAAGGATAATGCTGATGCTGCTAGTCTGGGGACCATACTTTGGGAACCACTGCTATAGTGCTGAAAGACACCACTTATGGAGTCAGCTAATCCTGATTCTAAGTACTGTTTCTTAATACTTACTGTGTGACTTTGGGAAGATTACTTAACCTCTCTGAGCCTCACTTTCCTTTTCCATAAAATCAGTTCTAAGACATGTGTTTTTCACCTTTTAAAATTTCTGAAATCAGAATGTTCATTACAATAGTGGGCGTGGCAAAGTTTGAATGGCCACATTTTTCTTTCTATGTGGCACTTGCAAAAAAAAGGTGCATCTTACAATTGATGGCGTCTAAGTTGTGATGAAATATGATCTCTGCCTTAAAGGATTGTCGAAAGGTAAGGTATGGAAGGTGCTTTTAGCATAGTGTCTGGCACAAAGTACAGTGATTTAACAAATGGCAATTGATTTTCGCTATTATTAAAAAATAACAGGAACTGTATGGTAAAGCTTCGGGAGCAGCGACAGTGTGAAAATGGAACCCAAATTGAGATTGATTTCCTCTCTTCCGTCTCCTCTCCAGGCAGACTTTAGAGACGGTAAATTACAGTGCTGTCCTGGCCAGTCTTCCCCGCTGATTCCAGCAGCGACCCTGAGGCCTTTGACAGAGACCGTCTCCACCGTGCAGACCATCTACACCCCTCGCAAGCCTGTCTCTCTGGCAGCCAGGTGGGTCAGACCAGCAGGTACCGGCGGGTGACTCTGGCGACAGGGAGACCAGGCACAGGCTCTAGATTCATGGTGTTTGGGACATTCACAACCCTCTTATTCATTCCTTCACTCATTTTTTCTGTAAGAACTTATTGAAATGTCTTCAAAGGCTATAGACAGTATCCTAGGTGCTGGGGATGTTCAGTGAAGAAACAGATAAAAGTCCTTCCTGCACGGAGTTTACGATTTAATGTTGGGGGAGGGGAGACAGACATTAAATGAGTGTGTGTCTGTGTGTGGTGTGTGTGTGTGACAGTGACAAGCGCTAGGGAGAAAAATAAAACCATGAAGGCAACAGGGCACGCTGGGCTGGCTTTCCTGAGGTTGCCTTTAAGCAGAAACCCGAAGGTGGTGAGGGGGCAAGTTGTGGATATTTGGGAAAAGAGTATACTAGCCAGAAGGAACAGCCAGTGCTAAGGCTTCTGAGGTGGAGTGTGCCTGGTGTGGTTAAGAAAGAACGAGGGGGCTGGTGTGGTCAGAGCAGAGCGAATGACAGCAGAGGAGGCCCATGAAGGTGCAGGTTGGGGTCAGTTTGTGTACAGCCTTGTTGGCCTTGTTGATTTTCTACCCTGAATGAGATTATTTAAAAACTCGATTGTGCTTTTAAAGATGTGTACTTCCCGTGTGTGTATGTGTGTGTGTGTGTGTGTGTGTGTGTGTCTAAACAGTGGAGATAGGCAACTGAGCCTTAGGGCCAAGAAGTCAGATACAACCTGTTAAAGCAGTCAATTTTCTTTCATTCAATTTTATTTATTAAAACATAGGAGGGAACTCTGGGAGAAGGTACGTATGAAACCAATTTAAAGCACGATTTAAAGAAATCTAACCCCTAGACATCTTCTCACTCATTCCAAAGACCATTCCCGAGAGGTTGCTATGCACCAGATCCTGTGCTAGGCTCTGCGGTTTCAGAGATGAATGACATATACATATATCGCCAGTCCCCTGATGAGGAGCTCTCAGTCTAGTGGAGGAAACCAACAGACAGCCGGACAATTTCAGGTCATTGCAGTGCTAGCAAATGTAAGGGTCCTTAAGGAACCGGAAAGAGAAAGTCAAGAACTGAGATCAAGAAAGAATCTGGGAGATGACACTTAAGCTGAGTCTGCTTTTGCAATTTTTGAGGGTTTATCTCACTATTTTGTCACCTACTCTTTTTCAGTGCAGAGACGCTCCGGCAGGAACTGGAGAGAGAGAAAATGATGAAAAGACTGTTGATGACCGAACTGTGACATTCTGTCCGTGTTGCCTGGAGGATGGCATGGTGCCTTCTGTCCGTTCTCATTCTTTGGGCTTCGTGTGCTCACTCTAGCACAACATACAAATGTGTGCCCCGTTCGCCCAGGTCTCCGTGGGTGGTTGAGGCCAACTTCTGGCTTGACTTTTATTGGAAAAGTTATTTTATGTCTCCTGAGTATGAGAGTTTTTCTACTACTCAATGTAGTTGAGACAGGATTTGCTAAGCCTAAGAGAAGAAAGATGGGAAAACGGGGATTCCTTTTCAGAAGTACCTGTGCGTATGTATCAGTAACCACAGGGGTTAACATACCGTGGAATCCTTTGCGATCAATCTCAACCATGTGATTTTGTATGACCGAAACTTGCACCAAGCTTTGACTGTTTGTTAAAGAGTCATTTTTAACGAGAGAATAATTCTTTACTGCTGGTTTTTCATTTACACTGGTAAATACACAGATCTTATAAAGTCTTTAACATTCATTTTTATTCTGACATGAGTAGATGAACTAAAAAAAGAAAGTTGCGATTATCAAGACTGAAGATACTTCGGCTTAATCTGAAATATGATTTAACTTGTGAATTTGTTGGATACCATATTATTTGGGATACATAGAATTTATCATTGAATCCAAAGTAGGAAATTATAGTTTAAACTGTCTAAAAATTCTTACGAGATTAAGATGATTCAATATCAGGATTCATTTGGGCGTTCCATAAAGGAAAATTATTTCTAAAGTTGATCAGTTCATGTCCTGTTGATAGAATCTTGACCAGAAGAAACTTTGCTCTCTTTTTATATAGTTTCAAGAAATGTGTTTTTAAATTTTTATTATGCACTTGAAAAACTTTGCAGGAATCAAGGAACCCCCTAACCACAGATTAGCCCTCTAAATGATTTCCCAAGCTTTCTAAATGAATGTGCACACATTTTTACGTAGCTATGATCAGTGTGTACATACTCTTTGGTTGTATTTCTCCACCTAACACATATCTCCTCTTTTCAACACAGATCCTGCTCTCATCAATTTGAATGTCTTTATGTCCAAGTAACATGGTTAACCTCACTTCTCCCCATTAATAGATATTTGAGTTACATCCAATTTTTCACTCTTATAAATAGTGCTGCTATGAATGTCTTTGTAAAAAAAAAATGATCCTTCCTTTGGATTCTTCCCTTGGGAATATCTCCAAAGAGGGATTACAAGGTCAAAGAGCATGGAGTATTTTATAGCTCTTGTTTCATATTGCGGGATTGCTTTCTAGAAAGATCCAGTCTCTGGGCTGGAAGGACCTTAAAGGTCATCTAGTTCAACCCCCCACCCCCTCTGAATGCTTGAATACCCTCTACAATTTATGATGCCACCAGCAATGTATAAGCATTTCTATTTACCAATAGCTCTGCCAGTATTGGGTTTTGCCGTTTTTATTTATTTTTGCTAGTTTAATAGGTGTGTATAGTTGTTCTTGAAAGATTGTTTTACTTCATTAGTTGCTACCAAGGCTGAGCACTTTTCCATGTGATGATTTACTAGCTGTATTTCCTTGTGTGTAAAACGTCCATCCATTTCTTATGACCACTTGTTAAGTGGAATTGATCTCGTATATTTGTATCAGAACTGTATTTTTATGTTGTATTGTATAGTTTGCTCTCCTGCCCCTATCCTGAAAACTGAATGGTGCCAATAATTTGATACTAATGATTATTAAAAAAAAAAAAGAGTAAAGCCTCATTTACTAGCATTGTTGTAAAATGAGGTACGTAAGCAAATATTCAGATAACAGAGGATTAACCCTTTAAGTGCTGAATCTTTAAAATTTTAATATTTTTTCGAGGGAAATCTTTCTAAAGTGTGTTACACACTTCCCTGCCTTAGTAAACAGAATAGACCGGAGAGTATATAAGCTTTCTTGATGAGTCATGCTCATCATTATAAACATCAGCCCCTCTTGTACCTTGGTGTTGTGCAGTGATGTCATCCGGAGCTAGCAAAATGTGCGAGGCTTGGCTTCGCTTTTCACAGACTATCGTGTTATTCTCATGGATGGGTTTTACTGTTGTCTGGTCTGACGGTGAAGCCATCTGGGGCAATTGTGGTGTTTGGGACCTCTGACCCCTATTCTACATGACCCCTGCTGTACTTGTAAAACAGCTTTAGCCGTTCTTTATCTCATGCACACAATACAAAATGTGTCCCTGTACAATACGGGGCAGATAGCTGTGTCTGGGGTGGTCACCTCTTGCCATTCCAGCACCTCCCTCTTCTAACCTACTTTCTGAGTCGTCTGCTCTCCACCACCTGCTCTCCAATGGGAACCTCCAGGGCAGTACTGAGGTTTTCTTGGGGCAGCCAGGAATCCAGTGTTGCACAGTGTCCAGTTGGTTTTGCTTCTAAGGAGGGATGCATGGGCTTCTTGGCCGCTATTTTTAGGAGGCTCTGAGCCTCCTGCTTCTTCCCCATGTCCCCCTGGGTTCACAGATGCATCAGAAGGTTGATGTCACTAAAGTCTGATCACAAACAAATCAGCTGTTACTGTATATGAAAACCCAGTACCTTTGGCAGCTCAACTCGAACCAGTAAAAATCAAGAGGATTCCACTGTTTCTGTAGTTGTCCTGGTTATTTGCCTACTTTAATGTATGATCGGTCCTTGGCATGGTGACCCAAGTAGATGACATTGTGTCCGGTGGATTCATAAGGACAAAAATGAATTGGTACAATCACTTCACCTTTTTTATAGAAACTTGAAACCAAAACAACAGCACCATATGGTCACACAACACACATCTTATGTCCAGGGGGAAAAATCAGCTTGCTGACATAATCATTCTAGAGCAAGGATTCCAAACAGTGGGCCAGACTCCTGGGGGCGGAGGGGGGGCGGATAGCGCAAGGGGCCTGGAAATCCTACAACCCACAGGGTTTGTGGACTGTAGACTGCAGAGGAGAGCCTTATGTTCGAAGAGGTTAAAAACTAGGTCCTGGAGCATTCAGCAGATCCCAGCTGAATGCACTCGAAATTTTACATGCCCAAAATAGCATAAGAATGTTCTGATATCATCTTTATCTTTCCTTCACCATCTCAAAGATCATAACTTTTAAAGCAATTGAAATAAAATTCACGTTTTTAATCATTTTAAAGTGTACAATTAAGCGGTTTTTAGTATATTCATAATATTGTGCAAGCATCACCACTATCTGATCCCCGAACATTTCCATCATTCCAGAAAGAAACTCCACAGTTACAGTCACTACCGAGCCTCCCCTCCCAGTATCCCCTAGCAACCCCTAATTTACTTTCTGTTTCTGGCTTTTTGTCTATGGATTTGCCTATTCTGGACTTTTCATATAAATGGAATCAGACAATATGTGGTCCTTTGTGACTGGCTTCTTTCACTTAACACGATGTTTTCAAGGTTCATCCGTGTTGTATTATACATCAACACTTCATTCCTTTTTATGGCTGAATAACAAACAATTGTATGGATATACCGCATTTTGTTTATCCATTCATCAGTTGATAGACATTTGGGTTGCTTCCACTTTGGGGCTATTATGTATAATATGAACATTCGTGTACAAATTTCTGTGTGAACAAATGTTTTCAGTTCTCTTGGGAGCTGGGAATAGCTGGGTCATGTGGCAACTCTAGGTTTAACTTTTTTAAGAGCTGCCAAGATCACAGGTTTTATTTCTTAAGTAATCAAAAGTGAAAAACCACACACACTAGCCAGTTGGAAGCAGGGGCAAATCTGTTACTGGTCAGATATGGAGATCCATCACTGATTCGGGGGAGTTTTTTATAAACAGTAAAAAGTTGTTTAGAGAAATGGTTTTGATGAGAAGAGAAAATAAAAGTGCTGTCTTTGTTTTAAAAATGAAAATGAAATTAAACTCAGGTTCATTTCTAAGTTCTTGTTTGAATAGCCAGCTCTTCTTCAGCCAGTGGTCTCAGAATGTTCAGGGAAAATTCCTCCCCTAAAAATGTACACGAAAGAGGAAACCACAGTATTTCTTGGCCGCTCTGTGTATTCACATCGCTGGGGAGCCGAGGGTGTCTGCAAAACCTGTGATGCAACATAGAGGGAGATATGTGCTGAGGGGGGAACAGGTCTCTCTCTAGGGCTCAAATCTGGTGAGAAAACACAAAGAATACGAAAATCCCAAAAGGTAACTTAAATGGCTGGGAGAGAACCCCATGAAAGGAAGCAGCCAAGTCAGTAAGGAATTGGAAACCAGAGAAGGCTCAGAGGCCCTGGGGAGGCATGCAGACTTTGAGTGACCCAGGAAAGCTGTGGGTATTCTCCCTAGAAAAATCCATGCAACATAACATTATTCCAACACTCACATAGGATCCTCACACCATCCCTGAAGCCCACTATGGCCCCCTTTCAGTCCACGGACCCCAGATCCCTGATCATGGGTAGATCATAGAAATCCACAGATTACCTGCAAGCCTCATTTAGGCTGTGGTTGCAAACCCTCCTCCAACAACCCCGTCCCCCCACACTCCTCTCACATCCTCTGCAGAGGAAAAAAAGCCCACATGGTTTTCTCAGACCAATTTACCTGGAGAAGAATGACTTGGTTTTCCTTTGCCTTCTATCTGGCACCATCACCGTTAATTGTAGTAATTGAAGTGGGAATAAAAAATAAATAGGTGACAGCTTGGATTCCCAAAGCAGAGAATCAACTGAAGTCTGAAGTCCCATGCTTCTCTTTTTTGTCTAAACGTTGGTCCATTTAAAACCGACCATACCTTTCCTGGTGAAGAGGAAGAGAAGAAAAGAATTTAATTTTTAAGAATAAGTGTTTTTTTGTTGAAGGATTACACTATAATCAATCAATTGGCTTTTTGGAATTTTAGAATTTTATGCATTGCAAAGCTATGTTTTTTGGGGCAGAAGTGTCTTTGTTTTTATTTTTAAGTAATTATAGTTCATTTTACCTTCTTCAAGCAATAAATCTGATCTATTTCTTGCAACAACTGGTATATCAGGAGACCTAGTGAAGCCCAAGGTTTTCATGAATTACACTTGATTCAGCTGTCAGGATAAACATGTGTTTTGTTTTTTTTTTTTTGAGGAAGATTAGCCCTGAGCTAACATCTGCTGCCCATCCTCCTCTTTTTGCTGAGGAAGACTGGCCCTGAGCTAACATCTGTGCCCATCTTCCTCTACTTTATGTGTGGGACGCCTACCACAGCATGGCTTGCCAAGCGGTGCCATGTCTGCACCTGGGATCCAAACTGGTGAACCCTGGGCCTCTGAAGCTGAATGCGCTAATTTAACTGCTGTACCCTGGCTGGCCCCAAGGATAAACATGTTTAAACTCCAATTGGACAACCCACCATCGGGGTCAGTTGGTACCCAATAGCAAACACGTGACCTCTGGCTGGCACAACACTACTCACTATGTGGACAGCAGTATCCTCTCTCATCACCCTGGGCCAAACAGGGTTGAGATACTAGTTTCCTTTTGAATATTTGTATTACATAATCTTATGCATATTCATTCATGACTTTATAGCATTGAACGCTATGGATCCTTCCCTCTATCGTGTTACCTAATTTTCACTGCCATCAGGAAGGTTACTGGTCACCACCCTACACAGTCTGACTTCTGGGCCTGCATTTGGAACCTCTATGCTTTTCTGCCTCTATAATTAATTTTCTTTGTTTATGCAATAAAACAAAATAAAAAGAAATAAAAGAAGGAGGCTAAAATGCTGGCTCTGCAAATCCAGCATAAACAGAATTGTGTCCATGTTTTCTAGTAGAAAACAGCTTAGCAGTCTGAATGTGTTATCACTCCAAAACCGTCATTAGAAAAGAACTACGGGGCCTGGCATGTAGTAAGTGTTTGTTGTGACTAAATGGATGGCTGAGTAAACAACCAAAAGTGAACCGCAAGTGACAGGAATGAATGTGAGAAAGCTGAGGATTCAGCATGGCCATCAGACACGGTCCCGGCCTGCCGAGGCCTGCTGCGTGCTGGCTGTGGGGAAGCAGGGAACCGGTTGCCTGGTTTTGAAGAGGGCGGGTTATGCAAGGGCACTGGCAGCCGCTGCCGATTGCACACTCCAAAAGTCTGGAGAGGAAGCAGATGAATCGAGTCCAAAGAGCTGCGTTCTAGTTTCCCGCTGGCTCTAGGCATCTCAGTTTACCTATCTATATAGTGGGGATCTTGCTATTTCAACTTCCTTCTGTGATGATCCCAAGAAATAACGGGTATAGTAAGTGCTTCCAAAAAGTGCTGGCACAAGGCAGGGGAAGGCAGCAATTCTAACAGGGTGTGTGCAAGGTAAACCCTCCAGGGCAGCACTTCTTCAATTTGAACGTGTATTGGGGTCTCCCAGGGATCTGGGTTAAATGCAGATCCTGATTTATGTGTCTGCCTGGAGTCCTGAGATTAGTGATGCTAAGAAGCTCTCAGCGGAGGTCGATGCTGCTGGTCCGCGGACCACGTTCTGAGTAGCAAGAGTCTAGGAGAGCCAAAGCTGGGTGGTCTGTCCGAGACTCCGGGAGGGAGGGGGGAGAAATGGGAGAAAGGACGGAGGAAGGGAAGCGGCTCAGAAGGAGAGTCGGGGCCAGGAGGAGAAGATGCTAGGAGGAAGGGGGAGACTTCGGGCCGCAGCGAGGATGCGCAGAGCCGGGCGGGGAGGCGGCGGGCGCGGCGGCTGCGCGGTTGCGCGGGCTGCGGGCGGGGGAC